>NC_133666.1:194055558-194355558 GCF_037893015.1 Macrotis lagotis
TCATTATATCAAGAGGTACAAAAGACCTATTGTAATTGAGGGGAAGAAAGTGAGGTGGTGAGAACCACCTGAATAATTCATCTCATCAGACTTGGCCTAAAGTTAACTTAGACACACTTAATCAAGTTAAGAAACTTATTCTTACCTTTCAAACATTAAAAGGGGGAAAAGGGGATGGGGGAAAAAGATGGGGATGGGGAAGAAAAAGGGGAAACTAAAAGAAGGAAGGAAGAAGGGGAAAAGGGAAAGGGAAAAAAGGAGAGGGGGATTTATATAAGAGGGAAAACACACTGAAGGTGGTGGTATTCAGAAACAAAACACTGGGGAATATGGAAAAGGGCAAAAAGTGGAAAAATACAAATGGAAGATAGCATGGAGGGGCAATAAAGGGTTAGTAATTATAACTTTGAATGTGTATGGGATGAACTTTCCCTTAAAACTTAAGAGGATAGCAGAGTGGATTAAAAACCAGAATCCTACAATATGTTGCTCATTTAAAAGAAACTCATTTGAAGCAGAGAGATACATATAGAGTAAAGGTAAAAGATTGGAGCAAAATATATTTTGCTTCAGCTGAAGTGAAAAAAGCAGGGGTAGCAATCCTTAGCTCAGACAAAGCAGCTGCCCAAATAGATATTGTTAAAAGAGATAAGGAGGGGCAGCTAGGTGGAACAGTGGATAGAGCATGGGCCCTAGAATCAGGAGTATTTGAGTTCAAATCCAGTCTCAGACACTTAAAAAATTACCTAGCTGTGTGGCCTTGGGCCAAGCCACTTAACCCCATTGTCTTGCAAAAACTAAAAAAAGATAAGGAAACTATATCCTCTTTAAAGGTACCATAGACAATAATTTCAATACTAAATATATATGCACCCAATGGGACAGCATCCAAATTTTTAGAGGAGAAGTTGAAAGAGCTACAGAAAGACATAGACAGCAAAATTCTACTAGTGGGAGACCTCAACCTCCTGCTCTCAGATTTAGATAAATCAAATCCTAAATAAACAAGAAGGAAGTTAAGGAAGTAAATAGATTATTAGAAAACCTAGTTATGATAGACCTATGGAGGAAATGGAATGGGGATAGAAAGGAAAATACTTTTTTCCTGAAGTACATGGTACTCACACAAAAATTGACCATGTACTAGGATATAAAAACCTAATGATCAACTGCAGAAAGGCAGAAATAGTGCATACATCTTTCTCAGATCATAATGCAATAAAAGTCATATGCAATACTGGGCCAGTATTGGGAAAACTAAATGACCTCATTTTAAAGAATGAGTGGACCAAGCAACAAATTATAGAAAGAATTAATTATTTCTTCCTAGATAATGAAAATAATGATACAACATATCAAAACCTATGGGATACACTCAAGGCCACTGTCAGGGGATATATTATATCTTTAAATACTTCAGGAATAAATTAGAGGAAAGAAGAAATCAATGAACTAAGTATGCAACTAAAAAAATTAGAGAAAGAACAAATTAAAAATCCCCAATAAAATATCAAATTAGAAATTCTAAAAAATTAAAGGAGAAATAAATAAAATTAAAAGCAAGAAAAGCTATTGAACTAAAGTTGGTTTAATGAAAAACCAATAAAAATGATAAACCTTTGGTTAATTTGATTAAAAAAAATGAAGAAAACGTAATTGCTAGTATCATAAATGAAAAAGGTGAATTCACCATCAATGATGAGGAAATGAAAAATAATAATTCAGAATTATTTCCCCCAACTCTATGTAAATAAATTTGACAATCTAACTGAAACAGACAAATATTTACAAAATATGTTTCCCAGATTAAATGAAGAGGAAAATAAAAACCTAAATATCCTATCTTAGAAAAAGAAATTCAACAAGCATTGAATTCCCTATGAAAAAATCTCCAGGGCCACATGGATTTACAAGTGAATTCTATCAAATATTTAAGGTACAAACTGGTTTCAATTCTATATAAACTCTTTCTATGACACCAATATGGTGGATGATACTTAAACCAGGTACACTTAAAACAGAGAAAGAAAATTATAGACCTATCTCCCTGATGAATATAGAGCAAAAATCTTAAATAAAATCTTAGCAAAATGATTATAACAAGTTATCACTAGGATAAAACATTATGATCAAGTAGGATTTATCCCAGGAATTCAGGGTTGGTTTAGTATTAGGAAAACTGTTAGTATAATTAATTATATCAATAACATATCTATCAGAAATCACATGGTCATACTAATAGATGCTGAAAAAGCTTTTGACAAAATAAAGCACCCATTCCTAATAAAAACACTAGAGAGTATAGGAATAAATGTTTTTTACTTAGAATAATAAGAAATATCTATCTGAATCCATCAACAAGCATTATATGCAAAGGGTATAGGCTTGAGGCATTCCCAATAAAATCAGGGGTGAAACAAGGTTGCTCATTATCACAACTACTATTCAATACCATATTAGAAATGTTAGCCTCAACAATAAGAGAAGAAAAAAGAAATTGAAGGAATTAGAATAGGGAAGGAGGAGACAAAACCCTCACTCTTTGCAGATGACATGATGGTATACCTAGAGAATCTCAGAAAGTCATCTAAAAACTACTAGAAATAATTAGCAACTTTAGCAAATCACAGGATATAAAATAAACCCTCATAAATCCTTGACATTTCTATATATGACTGGCAAGATACAGCAGAAAGAGCTAGAAAGAGAAATCCCATTCAAAGTAACCTCAGACAATATAAAATACCTGGGAGTCTACCTGCCAAGGCATACTCAAAAATTCTCTGAAAACAATTACAAAACACTTCTCTCACAAATCAAATCAGATTTAAATACCTGGGCATGCATCAACTGTTCATGGATAGGTCAAGCTAATATAATAAAAATGACAATTCTATTAAAACTAAACTATTTGTTTAGTGCCCTACCAGTCAAAATTCTAAAAAAAATTACTTTAATGAGTTAGAAAAAGTTGTAAGTAAATTTATATGGAGGAATAAAAAGTCAAGAATTTCCAGGGATTCAATGAAAAAAATGTGCAAAAGAAGGCAGCTTAGCTTTACCAGATCTAAGATTATATTATAAAGCACCAGTCCACAAAACTGTCTGGTTTTGGCTAAGAAATATAGTTGTGGATCAGTGGAATAGACTAGGTGCCATAGCAGGAAATGATTTTAGTAATCTTCTGTTTGATAAACCCAAAGAGTCCAGCTATTGGGATAAAAACTCTCTCCGATAAAAAACTGTTGGGAAAATTGGAAATTAGTATGGAAGAAACTTAGATTAGACCAACACCTCACACCCTATACCAAGATAAGATCCAAATGGATACAGGATTTAGACATAAAAAACAAAATTATAAGCAAACTAAAAGATCAAGGAGTAGTTTACCTGTCAGACCCATGGAAAGGGAAACAGTTTATGACCAAGGAAGAGAAAGAAAACATCATTAAATACAAACTAGGTAATTTTGATTACATTAAATTAAAAAAAAAACCAACCTATTGTACAGCAACACGGGGGTGGTGATCAACCTTGATGGACTTGCTCATCCTTCAGTGCGACAACCAGGGACAATTTTGGGCTATCTGCAATGGAGTATACCATCTGTAACCAGAGAAAGGATTATGGACTTTGATCAAAGACCAAAGACTATTACCATCAAATTAGGAAAAAATATGTTACATTATTATATAATTTTGCTATCTCATACTTTAGTTTTCTTCCTTAAAGATATGATTTCTCTATCAATCACATTCAACTGAGATCAGTGTATAACATGGAACCAATGTAAAGACTAACAGAATGCCTTCTGTGGGGGATGGAGGCAAGAATGGGGGGGAAGATTATAAAACTCAAAATAAATATAATCTTTCTTAAAATAATAATTATTCCTTCCCCATACACCCCTTATTTCTTGCTGCATCCTTTCATGGAATTATTACCTTCTCTTTGTGAGTAGGAGGGGATTGGGAATTTAAAGATCTTGATTCCTAGGCTAACTCTTAGGTCATAAATCTACTATTTTCTCTCTGATTTCAATTATGTATAGTTCATGAAATATACCCTTTTCATTCTCTTTACTAATTTACATCTTTGTCTTCTCTCCCTTTTCAGGTTTCTGCAAGGCAAATGGGGTTAAGTAGCTTGGCCAAGGCCACACAGCTAGGTAATTATTAAGTGTCTGAGACCAGATTTGAACCCAGGTACTCCTGACTCCAGGGCCAGTGCTTTATCCACTATGCCACCTAGCTGCCTTTTCTCTCCCTTTTCTACTCTAGAATGGACTTCTTCTTTTCTAAATGATCTCTACATTCATCTAGTTCACATTTTTTCCTCTCCAAATATCCCATTGTCAACCTTAGCAGACTTCAATACAAATTACTGAACTTTTAAAAACCTCAGTTTCTTCATTCCTAGCTCTTCTTTACTATAAAGACAACCTGTTACAAATTAGCAGAACCTCATTGTAATTTTCACTGATGTTCTTCCTGAATTCAGTACTCTACTTTTTAATTTTTATCATGAGTTCTCTTGTCATCTGTTATTTCTTCCAACTCACTGTACCTGAAATTGACCCTAATTCAGACTATAATTATTCACACTTTACCCATATCATTAATCTTTCCCTGGTTCATTTCTTTCCTTCCCATATTCTCATTATCCCCTAATGAACATAATTTATGTCCATGGGTCCTCCTTTGTCTTAAACTCTTTAGCATAGAACTACACCCCACCCCCCAAGAAGCATAGAAATGATCTTTGGCCATAAGGAGTTTATAATCTATTTTGGGTTAAAAAAAGATATACACACACGTGCATATCATTATCTTCACTATTGGGGGACCTGGTTAGTGAAGTTTTAGAACATGTTCATGTTTTTCCCTTCTGAGATAGTACAAAGAAGAATGTGGAGATATTTCTTGGACTGCTTGAAATTCAATCATGTGTGGAGCCTGCTTCACTCATGTATGAATTGGGGTAGGGGATGTGTTGGTGCTGCATTTTGGCAAGGAATCTTCTGATTGGTTTTAAAACCACAGAAGCCAATGACTCAGTAGCCAAGACTGACTCCATATACAAAAGGAGCAAGGAAAAACTGACAGGAGCTGCTAGGTTGGGGAGGAGAAGCAGCTGTCCTATTTCCCACCCAGCTGCCATATGTCTGTGAGGCAGGCGTCTGTTTCTTTTGTGTTGGCTCTTTCCTGATTTTAGAGCAAAGAGAATTTCCAGATGGTGAAATGGAGCAATGCTGACAGTATTTGTTTCTATGTATAGGCTATTGTAAGTTGAATATTTGATGATCTCTTTAATGCCACTTCTGGTGTGCAACTTTTTGTGGGTAGTATGCCTTTGAAAAATATGGATAAAACTGAGAAAAAATTTATCAGCAAATACCATAAAATATAAGTAATTTAATAATTACCAATTTAATTTCAGAAAGAATAAATCTTATATGAAAAATATAATCTAGAGAATGATGAAATGAAATAAATTTACCTCTATTGTTTTAAACTAAGGAATGACTATGTGACCTTGGCAAATTTACTTAACTCCTTGGGGCTTCAATTACCTCATCCTCATTCTTCAAAATGAGAAGATTCAATTATAAATCTCTAAATAATTATTAATTCTGATATTCTATGATTCATCCTATGTTATTCTAATAATTAAACTGGGAAAATTTGACTTAGACATGACAACTATAATACCTTTTTTTCCTGAGATCTATAAGTGAATTTTCTAGATATCTAAATGTTCTTCTTTTAATCAATGAAATATTTCTATCAGTAACCATTACATATGAGAGTCTGCCCCAGGGCAATTCATAGAACTTAGAGATAGAAGGGAATTTAAAAATTATCCAGTCCAATTTTTTTTTAATTTTACAAATTAGTAAAGTTAGATCTTTAGACTTGTCTAAAGTCATATAAGTATTAAATATCCAAGCTGTTCTTTCCTCTCATGATGTTAAATTTATTCTATTTTCATAGTTTACTTTTTTATTCTTTATTTCTGAAGCATTTTTTAAACTGAAGTCAGTACCACTGGAGATAGTGAATCAGAGCAGGCTTCATAGAATTTGTTTTTTTAATGAATGAATCAGATTAAGTTCGACATACCCCATATTTGGAATCCTAGCATAGTATTTTATACCGTTTAATCAATGAAAATTATGAAGTAATTATGAATTAATATATGCCAGACACTATGTTGGCTGGGCGATGGGGATACAAAGAACAAAATAAAACCCTTTTTGTCCTCAAGGAATTTACCTTATTTGATGAGAAGGGAAAATGTGTATATACATAAGTGCATACAAAATATATACAAGATAAATATGATATAATTTCAAAAAGGAGAAAGTACTAGTTTTGTGGGGGATCTAGAAAGGTTTCATATTTCTAGGTGATGCTTGAGTTGAGCTTTTTTCCCCCCGGGATTTTGCAAGGCAAATGGGGTTAAGTGGCTTGCCCAAGGCCACACAGCTAGATAATTATTAAATGTTTGAGGCTGGATTTGAACTCAGGTACTCCTGACTCCAGGGCTGGTACTCTATCCTCTGTGCCACCTAGCTGCCCCTTGAGTTGAGCTTTAAAGGAAACTATAGCTTCTAAAGCACAGAGATAAGTTTGTTTTGTTCTTGACAAAGATACTGGAGTGGTTTGCATTTCCTTCACTAGCTCATTTTACAGATGAGGAAACTGAGGCCTAGGATAACATAATGAGTAAGTGACTGAGGCTAGATTTGAACTCAGGAAGATGAAGTCTTCCTGCTTCAAGGCCCGTTGGTTTATCCACTAAACCACCTAACTTTTCCAACAGAGATTGAAGTTGAGAGTACACCATAGCTTAGAGAAGGAAATAAATAGCAAACCACTCGAAATGTGATCACAAAGAGTAGGGAATAGCAGAAGAATGACTGAACAACAACAAAACATCATAGCCAATGTAAACAGATTGAGAAGGATGTTGTATGAGAAACAGCAAGAAAGTCAATTTGATTGAACAACATTTGCAATGAGAAACTCATGCCTACCAGATCAAGTGACTGTTAGGATTTTACTTCGCATACCTTTTTAGAAATGATAAGATAACTTGTCTTTGTCAGGGTTTCAGATTATTCTGCCAACAGTCATTACCTACATGCAACCTGCTTTCATTCAGTCCAACTGTTTCTTCCCTATCTCTTTAAATACTTATGCCCTTCAGATCACATTATTCTTTCTAGAGAGGAAAAAATGATAAGTTACTTGATTTCCAGTTCACAGTTTCTCACTTTGCCCCTTTAGTGTTTTATAGAAGAAAATGGAAAACATGCAAATCTTGCTGGAGTCCCTGGAAAGATCAGCTGGCCCTTACAGTCCTTTAAGGGAGGTAGGGAGGTTCAAGATTTCCTTGAAAAAAAAGAAATGTAGAGTTTTTTTAAAATAACTTCTATTATTTTTCTTTTTTGCAAAATATTTAACAGTTCTTCATGATTGCCTAGTACCTAGCAGAGAGTCTGGCACATAATATCCACTTAATAAATACTTTTTTGACTTGACATTTCCAAAGCAGTTGATTACAAAGTAGCAATCAGATTAGGAAGGAGTTACATTATAAAATAATAATAATAAATGAATTCCTTTGGATAAGCAAAAGGCAAAGAATTTCAAGAGAAATATTGAAAAAAAGTACTAATGAAGGCGACAGAAAATTACTATAACTCAAACTATCCTACAAAGCAAATTCATCAAAACAGTAGATGGAAGGTCACCTTGCAGGCAAGACCATGAACATATCACTTAACCCTGTCACTCAGTACCCCAAGTAATGTTCAAAAGTGAGTCCTTTTTTATTCTTCTCTTCCTCCCTCAAAAAATTATCAAAATTACTTGCTACAAGTCTAAAAAATATAGATGCATGTAATAAAATATTATAGCAAAGACTTAGAAGAAAACAAACACAGTTGATCAATATTTTATTACCCCAAGAAGATAAACTATAAGTGGAAAGCTTTATTATTTAATCCTACCACTAACTGCCTGTGTATAGCTCTGGGGCTCAGAACATTAACATTTGCATAATAGGTACTTCATAGCTATTTATTGATATGCTAACACAAAAATGATCCTTAAAATCAACATGAAAAAGAACAGAATTCATCTTTCCACTAAAATCCACACCTAAATCCTAATTTTCCTATTCTTGTTGTGGATTTGAAATCTATCTAGATCTTTTCTAGCATCACATCAATATACTTGTGTTCTTGTGGTTCTTACAACATTAGTAATTTTCTTTTGTGTTCCTCTTTGCCAATTTAATGAATGTGAGGTATAACCTCAGAATTGCTTTAATTTACATATCTCTGATTATTAGTGAATGGGAACATTTTGTCATATGACAGTAAATAGTTAACTTGTGGTTCTTCCCTTGAGAACTGCTTGTTCATATCCGTAGACCATTTATCAACCGAGGAATCACTTTTATCCTTTCACATTTGAATCATTTCCTTATATAGCTTAGAAATGAGACTATCATAAGAGAAAATTACAACAAATATGTTTTTTCCTCAGTTAGGTTTTTCTCCTTAAATTTATTTATACAACTAACTTTTCCCCTATCCTATCCATAGATCTTGGTACAAGATACAATCATAGTATAACTTATAGGTAGTTAGGTTGTACAGTGGGTAGAGCAATGGGTTTGAAATTAGAAATATTAATTTTGAGTTCAAATGCAGCCTTACACATTTACTAACTATGTGACCCTGGTCAAGTTACTTAACCCTGTTTAAATTAGCCATAAAACCAGTGGAAGAAGGAAATGGCAAACAAATCCAAAATTTTACCTAAGAAAGTTCCAAAAAGGGGTCACAAAAAGTCAAATACTACAACAAACAAAAAGAAGATGTTAGTATAAACCTAACTTCTGCCATATTGCTGTACAATTTTCCTGGCAGTTTTGTTGTTGCCGTTGTTGTTTGCTTCAACTAGTGATTCTGTACCCCAGTAGTTGGGGTTTTTTTAATTGAAGGCATCTGTGTGATATATGTTTAAAATGTTTAATTGATTCGCTTATCTAGAATGTCTGCGTCTGCTGTCTGACTCTCAGAAGTTACCAATGAGCTGTATCTAAATTGACAAATCTAATGAATTTTCCTCAACCTCAATCTTCTTGATCTCTCTATCGCCTTTGAACTAATGATTATTTTCTTCTCCTGTAAACTCTACCTCTAAGTTTAAGAGACACTGCTCTACCTTGATCATCCTCTCATCTGTCTAACTACTACTTTTAAATCTCCTTACCTGGATTTTTCTTCATCTTAACCCATAAACTGTGAGTGTCCCACAAATCTGTTTTGATCTTCTCCCCTTCTCTTCCCTCCCCTTCCCTTCCCCTTCCCTTCTTTTGTCAAAATTTATTTTGTCACTTCTTACATGACAACTTTACTGATGCTCTCCCATACACACACAACACAAATTAAAAAAATACCAAACCCTTAATTTCTATTTACCTGAAATGTTTATAGACAGAAGATGGATCTATGCATAGACAGGCAGAAAGACAGATAGATAGCTTGATCGATTAATTGATAAATAGATATGTCTACACCATGTTGTTTCTTCTAGGCAAAATTAAATTCCTGAAGGCAGATATTATTTTCTTTGCATCTCCCATTGCCTAGTACTGTGTCCTAAACTTAATAGGAGCTTAATAAATACTTGTTGTTATTATGACCAGCATCTTAGGCTATACATTACAATGAATTGCAAATGGAAAGGCAATCTCAATATAAAAGATCACAGCATTAATTAAGTTAGAGAACAGAAGGAAGAACATTTCACAACTCTACCTAGGGGGAAAAATTTTAACCAAACAAGGGATAGAAGTCATCATAAAAGATCAAATATATAATTTCAAGTATATAAAATTTTAAAAGCTTTTTGCAGGAACAAAGCCTCTCATTAGAGCTCGGAATCCCCTAGGACTAGGTGATACTCAGTAAAAAGGCACAAAGATAGTAAGTCTTTTACAAGGAGCATCAAGAAGGTTAGTGTTGCTGAAGCAGAGTCCAGAATAGAGTGAAATATAAGAAAATGGGAAACATAGGAAGATGACAGGTAGTGAAGAGTTTTAAAAATGAAACAGAGGATTTTATATTTGGTCCTGGAAGTAACAGGTAGGCACTGGAGTTTCTTGAGTAGGTGTGGGGATTCCATGACCAGACCTGAACTTCTATAGCTGGGTGAAAAATGTATTAGAATAGGGAGAAATTTGAGATAGGGAGAACAATCAGCAGAATATTGCACTATTCCAGGCAATGAGGTGATGAGGGCTGCAACACTTTGGCAGCTATGTGAGTTGAGGAGAAGGAGACATAAAAAAGATTTGTAAAGATAGGAAATAACAAAATCTGATGAACTATTTTTTCAGTAGTTTTGAATTGGTCTGGATTTGCCTCATGAAGGTTTTCAATATTTTGATGCAATTAGCACACTAATCCCTTGCAAAGAGTAATATTAGGGATTTTTTTTTCATTGATAAGGCACTCCTATTCCTTTTTAGGGGGTCTCTGTGAGAAAGAACATCTGCAATGAAATTGAGGACAATTCTCCATCTTCTGGAGTTGTCTTTAATATAGCTGATCTTATTTGAGATGGGGAAAAATGAGGGGTACTAGTGCCTGCAGTCTAAGTACACCCAATATGTCCTGATTACAATAATAATTGACTGGTTTCTGTGATAAGTAGGAAAAAGAATAAAATTGGCAAATTCAAAGGCATACTGAGCAAATGTGCAACAAGATAGAAATTTCATTTTCCTAAAACTTTTCAGAAAAAGGAGATGTGATAATAAAATTGATTCAAATACCAAGAGAACTGAGCCTGAGAATGTCTGAACATCAGTGCAATCTTGCAGACAACTCATGTGATCAGCATTCATTTTCATACCATGCTTCATATCCTGGGATTTGTACTGCATTCATGTGGGCAGAAATACTGGAAAGTTTGTTATAAAGTGCTTTTAAAAATCTGAGATTACACAAGAAGTATTTCTAAGTTACAAAGGCATTTCTATTTGTGATGTAAGAGAAAACTATCCCTCAAAGAAGAATTCTAGCAGAATCTGAATTCATCATTTTTTCTCAGATAAGATGGACCACAAACAACTACTGTATCACAAAATATTCCCTAGCTTACTAATTCTGAAGAATAAAAGACCATTCTGAAACACTGTACCTCAACTCTAATGTGACTAAATACATTCTCAACAAGTTATTTCCAACCTGAGCCAGCATAGCTGTAAATGGTAGTCATCCCAAAATGTCTGACACATACACTCTCCTCTCCTGTGAGCAAAATAATTAGCTTCTTTCTGAATTCAGAACTGCTTTCTCCTCTTACACCAATTCAGCTTAAAATAAATGTATAGTATGAGATCAGTAAGAAGTAATTATAAGTAAGGGGTTCATAATGATTATAAGTGAAGCTTAGGGCTTATTAACCCAGAATTATGACCAGAGCATCATAGTTTCTTGAGTATTTTTCTTACAAAACAGTAGGGCAATATGAATCACAGGACTCCAGTGGAATTAGTCTGTGCTATTCAACTTTGATCTGGAGATTTGAAAAATAAAATCATTTATCTTTGGTGAAGTTTGTTACAGAAGTGGAGTTATTAAAGCCACACCAAATGTTATAGATTGCCTTCACTGTTCCCATATGAATGCAAACTGTTTATCCAGAACGTATCTGAGACCTGAAGAAGTTGAGTGAGTCTCTAAGACAAATTCAGAGAATAAGATCTGTACTCAAAAAATCCCCTATTATTCTCTTTATATAATTTAGTTGATTACTTGTTCCCTGCCCCATATCCCTTGAAAAAGTTTCTTTTAGATGTTCCTTTTGAGCAACATGTTTTTCCTTGGCAGACAGATTACAGATTTCTTTATCAATGTAAATTATTTTTATAAGCTCCTGATGAAATTCAAATCCTAACTCATAAAGTGATGATAAAGCTAGTCCACACTTTTTTCGAGAGCAATAATATGAGGTCATTCATATTTCCAGGAATAATCTCTGGAAATATAAAATGATAATTAATTAAATTTAATTTGAGCTGAAATAAAGAGAAAATTTTATTGTCAAAATCAGTCTGGGTTTATGAGAGATTTTTCCTATCAACAATTTATCCTCAGTGGGTGTTACTTCAAAGAACCCATTATTTCATTAGGTAGTGGGTTGTTCTCCACCAATCAAGACCACAGGAGATTGTTGTAGGAGATTGTCTTTATGAATTGCTGTAGTTAAAATATTCATCATATATATTAGGTGATCAATCCATTGATGATGAATCTTTTCAGACTTGGCCAAGTGCTAGTCCTGAAGTCCCTTACCAGTCTCATCCTCAAAACCTTTACAACTTTCCAACACCTGTCTACTGGGCTCCATTGGAAAGGCATTTGATAACTCAGAGACATGATGAGATTTCCATTGTTGTTCAGTTGATCGCTCATATTCATGTCTTTGTGATGCCACGAATCATTCAGTCCATTGAAGTTTTCTTGGCAAAGACACTGGAGTAGTTGCAATTTCTTCCCTGGTGGATTAATACAAAAATGGTCAGAGACTTGTCCAGTGTCACACAGTTAGTGTCTAAGGTCAGATTTAAATTTAGGTCTTCCTTGTCCAGCACTCTATCCACTAAGTCACCTAGCTGAGATATTACTATTAGTGAAGGAGTGTTCAATTAATGAGGTAAATTTGTTTCAGCAAATTTCATTCATATCAGAAGTATTGGTTTAATCATCCTTTAAAACAGTATTCCATATTTCTTTTAAGAATAGAAATAGTATAGTCAGAGGCCTGGACTGATTTTTCATCAACCAATTAGAATTCTATAGCTGATAAGTAAGCTAAGACAATCTCAATGCTTTTAAATGTTTGCATATACTTAGCCTTTTGAACTACATTAAGAACTTGCTCACAGTGAAAGCCAAGGCACAACTTCCACAAAGTGGGTATCATTCTTTGATCAGCACTTAATATTCAATGAGTAATTTCATTAATAAGCCTAAGCAATGGAATGGTCTTGCAACCTGGAAAATCTGCTTTCAACATGGGATTGTTATATGACTCTGACAAATCCATTAGACTTTTCAGTAAAGGTAACATGCCATATTGGTAGAGGACGATTAGCTTCAACATACTAATGATGAGTTAATCATCAGGTATTTGAAGTATTTCTGAAGTCCCAGATTATGAGTAGTTTTAATTTATAAGTAAGAAATTAATGAAATGATATAACTGTTAGGGAAATATCAGGAGAGATATTCAAGCCCTAAGTTGTGGTTAATGAAATTTTGATATTTAAAGTGGAAATTACTGGGAATATAATTTGTTTTGAGTTTTGATAGTTTGAAGTGTCATAAAGTCAATAGTAGAAAATGGCACATGAAGCAGTTTGAAAACTGCTTGAAGGTAGATGTGTATAACTGAGAAATATTATGGGGATGACTTAGGACATGGCCTGCATAGGATCCACCTTCTCTGTTTCCTTTTTGTAAAAGAAAAATTCCCCTTTGATTAATCCAGAGCTATCATTTCAACTCTCTGTGACTATACAATTGATTGTCAGATATGACGCATGCCTGTAATCAAACAGAGCTAAGGGAGTTTTTCCCCCTATAATGATACATGATATATGAGTCCCTCTTTATCTTTTCATAGAAACTCTATGAACCAAAAGTTTTGTAAGAATAACACTAAATTTATTAAATAATATATTGATACTGTGACTTACACAGGCATGAACAACTTAAAATTTTTAACCTAGGTCTTATATCCTTCAGTGGAGGAAAGTCTTAGACAAGGTAAGTTGTCATGGGAAAGTTTCTTTTTTTAATAATTAGAATAATAAATTTTGATAAAAAAATCAATTTTGTAATATCTTTTCTAAGAACTATATTCAGATGTATATTATTGAATTCCAAATTTATCTATCAATGGAAATTCACATTTTAAATATGTTATAGTAGTGAGGTTTTATTAATTAAGGACCAATTGGATTTTACATAAAAATTGTACTGACAATGATACAGAAATTGGAAATGGAAATATTTTCCCATTTTAAAAGTAGTTTTCCAATAATTTTAAAAGTCCATAAATGAGCTCCCTAAGAAAAAGCATTAGAATAAGAGATTTTCAAGTGAATTCTATCAAACATTATATCAAGTCCAGGATTTAGGTAAGGATCGAGATAGTAAATTATATGTACACTGAAATGCTCTGAAGTTTCAAAATTGGAAAACCAAATTTAGGTGATTCTATTAGATTAAGTTACAATCTCTTGATCTGGAACCAAAGAAGCAGAGTTCCCCCTTTAGCAATGTTCTGAGAATAAATATATTAGTGACAAGTAATTCTCCCTTCTCAGAACTAGTCTATGATGAGTTCTCTGAGTATCTTGTTCTGTGTATGATTTAATGTAATTATATATATTTAGGGAAATATGAGGAAAAACTTTATATCATGGTTTAAACCTAGTTCTGTGTGACTGGGAATCTGAATCAACTGAAGAAAGCCCCTGGTCCTTAACTGACAGGACTACATGCAGCTGACATCCAGAAGAGATTCTTGTCCCAATATTCCTTACAAGGGCTGAACCTACTGTCCTAGTTTGTTTGTTTTTTTCTCTTCCTTTTGCTATGTATCCAGTCACAAAGGCCCAGAATCAAGTATTTTCTCCCTCTATATTTTGGCTAGCTCCCTTTTTTTTTTTGCTTGAAGCAATAGAGTTGAAATTCAGACTTAGGTCCTATGACTGAGTTTTTTAGTCTTCATTGCAATCCATTGACACCTATGGTGAAGATGAGACTTTTAGAGGAAAAAGAGGTCTATCATGGTGAAGGCTCTGAAAACTGAGAGATTCTCCTATTGGTAGAAATGGGGATGGGAGGGAGAGAAAAAGGAGCTAAGAGTTTTCCCTAATCCAGTGCTAGGTATATGTATCTACATTCTAAACAATTTGAGTTTAAGCCTATCTGCTTCAAGCTAAATGAGAGACAAGATGTCAGAATCTACTTTTCCTTTTACAAGAAAGTTAACACTTCAAATAATGACTCTAGTTGAAACCAAAAACTGGATAAAAGATAACTGCACAATTTTTTAAAAGATATTATTTAAAAATATGGAATGCTTCATGAATGTGTGTGTCATCCTTACGCAGGGGCCGTGCTAATCTCTGTATTGTTCCAATTTTAGTATATGTGCTGCCAAAGTGAGCACAACTGCACAATCTTTTACCCAATGAGACTAGAAAGTGTCCAAGAGAGCAGTAGGGAATGGAATCAATGGGACCAGAGTTGGAAGGTAACAGCAGGCTTATAACTCTGAAGGCTTGAACTGATCTTCCTCACATGCAATCCAACCATACATGTTCCCTTTAATGTTTTCTTCTTCATTTTTGCTCCCTAATCAAGTTTTCCCTATGATGGTGTGTTTATTTGTTTGAAAGAGTGCCCCAAATTTATGGAAAGAAATCTTCTGTTGCTGGCTTTACTATTTTGTCACTTAAATAAATGTTTTTACTTTCTATTGTGTCCTCTGACTGACTGGAAAAAGTCAACACATTGATGAAGACTTGTCAACTATGGTTTTGAGTAGATGGGAATCCTTAGAATAGCTTTAACATTGAGTGACTTGTCTGAAGGGTGGTTTGGGCAAGAGGTGAACACATTTAAGTGGGAAAGGATTGCTTTCCAATCAGCTATCCAGCCATGACCCTACTACTTTGGGAAAAGATTGGATTCTAGCTTTGTGTTGTTTTTGTTGTTGTTGCTTAATATTTCCATTGCAATTCACTGACACCTATAGTAAAGACTTTAAGAGGAAAAAAGACCTATCAAATATGTATTTGTTTTGGTGTTTGATTGTAGAGGCAAAAGCACTTTTTAAAATTCAACTTGGTCACTAACATAACTGACTCCCAGGATCAGTTCCTCCTATGAAGTCTCCAAGTTCACTATCACATTAGGACTGAATTAGAGCGTCTCAGGGAAATAATGACCCAGAGTCCCGTAAATAAATATAAATACAGAACCCCTATGAAATGTTAGCTGGGATTGTTATGAAAAGTCCCCCTTACCTTTAGACATTACAAATTTTATCAGAATTCATCAATATAAAACTCTTCCTTTTAAAAGGTAAAGAATTTCATTTGGTACAGCTGAAAGAGTGAAATAATCATGACAAATAGAAGATATATACAGACTTTGAGTATTGAGAATGTACTCATTTTTGAAAATGTCCTTAAT
Source organism: Macrotis lagotis (assembly GCF_037893015.1). NCBI lineage: Eukaryota > Metazoa > Chordata > Mammalia > Peramelemorphia > Peramelidae > Macrotis > Macrotis lagotis. The sequence goes on from NC_133666.1 coordinate 194,071,859, forward strand.
AGAATCTGTTTACAAATGATACTTTCAGTAAACGAAGCCTTCTTTCTCTGAAGCATGTTAAAGAAGATTTAGCATAATGACAGACATTCAGAATGTTCATTTATAAACTGAGGTGTTTGCAGAATTTAATCGAAATAATCAAAATTATTCATTTTCTCTGGATAAAAGGTATGGAGAAATACATTTTCTTAGAAGTTATGTGATTCTGATATGTTCCCTCTTCTTTGCTAATAATGAAACTGTGGGGTGAACACCAATGAATCATACCATGTTTATAGTAAATCCCTTCCTCCCTTTTCTAAAATATCCTGTTTTAGTTTTTGTTAACACCTTTTAGTTGTCACATGCAAAAAAGGAATATTTCCTGGCAGATATAACATTTCAATTTTCATATATAATAAAAAGAACTTTGAATATTTAATTCATACAGTTCTTAATTTAAGAAAATTAGATGAAAGCAGATGAAATCACACACTAACTACTGCATCATTTAAAGTCAAGGACAAGAGGTGATAGTTCAAAAGACTATAAATTTGCCTTAATTTTACAAGCATTTGAATTATATATTAGAGCATTTCAAATTTTTCTGCCTCTGAAAAAGCAAATTAGACTAACTTTACATATGTATTTTGTTTTTCAACATATCATACATATCATTACTGAGAAAGGATGACAATGATGGCAGCTTTGGATTCATTCAAGTGCACAAGTCTCCCAATTGTAATTACAATAAAAATTAACTATACTGCCTAATGGAATTTTTAAAAGCTAGATGAGTTTCAATATTTTCTATGGGGCAAATGATTAGTTCTATGAAACTTTTCCTATAACAAAAGACATGGTCAATGGATGTGCACCATGAAAACTTTAAAATTATTCTCTCTTTAGTGTGGAATCCATGAAGAACACTGTTTCTGTTTTATAAGTGAATATAAAAATTTTCCATCTTTGAACTGATGTAGTGTATCCATGTATAGTACCTAGGCAAAAATTGAAAAGATATTTGAACTTTACTAGACTAGTTATAGTCTTTTTTTTAAGGTTTTTGCAAGGTAAATGGGATTAAGTGGCTTGCCCAAGACCACACAGATAGGTAATTATTAAGTGTCTGAGGCTGGATTTGAACCCAGGTACTCCTGACTCTAGGCCTGGTGTTTTATCCACTGCTCCACCTAGCTGCCCCAGTTATAGTCTTTTTTTGCCACAACACATACCTTCTTCTTTTATGACTGCCTTGAAAGAAGAAAAAAGATCCACAATATTTCATGCAAAACATATTTTAAATCTGAACAGAGTTATTTCATGGAAATGTCTAGGTCTTCCAGAGATAATAGGGACTAGAGGAAGAAAATGTTATGAGAGCCACCTAAGTTTGACTACTTAGAAGGATTAACATAGTAGTTGGCCCAGGAGATTTTTGATTAAAACATGTATGTCACAGTTTTATTTTCACATGCATATGCATTTGCATATTATTCAGGCACTGGGACAGGAAATCATAATCAGTAAAGTTCCACTGGGATTGGAAGAAATGGTGGGAATGTCTTGTGTGTTATTAGAAGTTTTCATCTCACAAACAATTCAGGAGCCATTTTTTTCACATTTCTATTACGTTTAAGATGTTGAGTTCTACAGATAAGTCTAATTAGAATAGAATAAACACATTTTAATGGGATTTTAAATATAGAACCATATCAAAAATATAAGACCAAGCCAAATACTTAAAATTGACTAAACTGCTTCATATGCTATGTCTTGAACACAGTGGGTACCAGAGTCAATTCTGGTTGCCATGGCAACAGACACTGAAAATTTAAGCATCCAGCAGAAAGCTCAATTCTCTGCAAAGGGAGCTATTTTACATTAAAATTACATACCACTGCAACAGTTTCAGTGCAACATGTTATACAGAGATGCATGCAAACCATCTTTTCTTTAAAATACAACTTAATTCAAGTATATGAAGACTATGAGTCTTCAGGTATCACATCTATCATTTCAACTTAGACTTTTTCTTACTTATTTTAAAGAATGAAATGCAATATTATTCACAAAAACAGTTAATTATAAAACCATTACATTAGGGAAGATAAATAGGTATTGAATCTAATCATGTAGTTAAGTTCTTACAAAATAGATTGTTAGTTGATCACAATTATTGTGGCAAAGTTACATTTTGCCCCATAATCATTGGGAAAAATCTTGCAAATAAATTGGGTGATTAAAAGAAGATATACATTAGGTTTTAAGATTTGCTCAAGTGCATAATGATTTCTTGGAAGAGTTTTTACCTCTATAACCAGATGAGAATTATTGAATTATAAAATGGGTGTGAATTGTAACTTTCTAATATAATTTTTACAGCCAAATAATTTCTACTGTGCCAAATAAAATCTCTTTCTTACAACTTAAAAAGCACTTGTCTTATTAATATTCAAATTAATTACAAGAAAGATGTGATCCATCTCCAGAGGAAAGAGCTGCTACATAGCTATGCGTTATATAATTTCCTATGTATGATACAGACATATAGACATACAACAAATATATGTATACATATACACATGCATGTACTATACACATACATACCACATACATATACATATATATATGCATACACATACACACACACACACACACACACACCTCTGTATCAAATGTTGTAAGGGTTTGAGAGTAAAGGAAGAAAATAATGGACCTCAAATGTAACAAAAATAATAAATACATAAAAGAAAAAGCAGTTGCTTTGTATATATTACCCAAGAGGAAGGAAAGGTTGTCAATCAAGTCTCTATCCAATGGAAAGAGAGAACCATTCAAATAGATTTGTGTCTTGCCAGCATTTCATGTCTCCCTACAAGATGGGAAAGAATGGTCTAATAATCACTGAGAAGGATCCCATGTATGTTACAGTCTAATTTCTGAGGTTTGAGTTCTTGTCATTTTTATATTGCTCTTTCTCCTCAAGTATACCATCACCATTGACCTGGCTTGAGAGCTGATTAAATAGTTTTACTTTGTGCTGGAATAATTTGATTAAAATGGATAAATTTATCTCTTTAAATTTATCTGGATTTAAAAAAAATCTAAAGCTTAATATTCTCAAATCAATTTTTCTCTGTGAGGTAAATGGGAATGAAGAAAAATGGGGAAGTCTCCTTTAAACATCAATATTCTAAATCCATGAGTTATAGAAAAACTTCAAGCATCCAGTTGCTAATTTTTTTAGCTTTCAGGGGAATGATAGGGATGTATCAAAATTTTTTTTGAATTTGCACTCTCAACATTAATTCATATTCTTCATATGGTCAGGTAATATATAGACATGGAAGGTATTGAGGCACATGCAATCCATATCCCACCCATGCCTATGATAACATTCAAAGGAAAATATTTGGGTTCCAAATATAACATAGATGAGAAATTCTGTGTGTGTATGATATTTTTCAAGTCCTACAAAATTTAATATATGAATGTACCTCTTAAAATTTAAGAAACCTGAAGGGGCAGAAGGGGGAAAAACAGATATTGAATTGGTTAGGGGAAGCACTTAGAGACTTAAAGGAAATATTCCTCATCATAGAAATGTTTACCTAAATTTCAAAAGGCAAGAAAATTCAATAAATTTGCCTTAGGGCACAAAATGCCTTTATTTATATACACTTATTGAAATAAAACCCCAACAAAAATCTTGAGAAGTTTTACTAGATGATCTCTGTAACTAAAGGAAAAATCCCTTATTTAGGAAAATTTGTCTAAACCAGGGAAATTATTGAATAGGTAGTCTATGCCTCTTCTATTTCTGCCTAGAGATGACAATCCTAAGAGACATCTATGAATCCAAGACAAAATGTCATTGTCTTTGCTGGAAAAGCACAATAATACACCAGTTGAAAAAGACTGAAACTGACTGAAAGTCAAGAGTCAAGACAGAGTCTTAAGGAGGTAAAAGAGTGAAGCTTCCCATTCAAGAGTAATTACAGAAAAAATTCTGGGAAGATGACAGAGTAGGTCAGAAATTTCCAAGCTCTCCAGAATTCCTCCATAAAAAAATAAAAAAGCAACCCATGGTGAATATAGAGTGGAAAAAAAGAAAACTCAAGATCTTAAGAAAGATCCCTGGTCTTAGGACCAAGGTTCAGACCCAGTGAAGTATAAGCCCTCCTAAATTAACTCAATGAAACAGCAAGAGATGAGCCCTAGGGCCAGCTGCATTAAGAAGATGGTTTCCACCTCAGTCACAGAATTCTCATCTTCTAGATAGTATGGGTAGTCAGGACAATTGAGTAGAAATTTCTGCGGATAAGGGATGCCAGGTCTGCTGGAATGCCCACCAACAAAGAACCAGCACACATCCAGTCAATGTTGAAGAAGTGGCATGGAGACACTGCTGGCTGTGGACTCTCATAGGAAAACTGAATTTTATATTTAAGTTAAAGGCCAGAGGGGAGAGCTGAAGTTAGAGTCACTGGAGAGTTCTCAGAGAGTAAATTCATTTCCAGCACAGGGTACAGTGGATTGGAGGGGGAAAGGATTTCAGAGGTAGGGCCCAGGACAAAGCTCCAGAAGCCAGAGGCAACATCCCACATACCCCAGGACAAGAGGTAAATATAACAACAAGCTGCTAAAATTAAAAAAAAATTAAAAAATGAGCAGGCAAAGGAGGAAGAACCCAACAATAGACAGTTACTTAAGGAATAGATAAGTCCAGGGTTTATCCTCAGAGGAAGATACTGAAGCAAAAAAAAAACCCTCTTCTATCCCAAAAAGTAACATCAAATGGCTACCTACTCAAGAATTCATTGAAGAAGTAAAAAAAAATTTTAAAACAAAATAACAGAGATTGAGGAAAGATTAAATATACATAAGAATAATGCAAGAAAAGCAAGAAGATTATGAAAAGAAAGTTAACCAACTGGAAGAGGAATGGCTTAAGGAAGAAAATGACTCTTTGAAAAGTATAATTGAACAAGGGGAAGCCATAAGAGACAAAAAAAAAGATAAAATAAAATATAAATAATGGAAAAAATAGTAAATAATATACTATTGGAGAGTGGCAGGAGAGGAGAAGGATAAAAATAGAGAACAGAAAATATACAAGGAAGCAAAGAAAAGATGAACAATTTTGATAACAATGTATAGTATTTACTATATAGATTTTCTTGAAATGAAAATTTATAGCTTTATGACTCCTCTTATTCTTTTAATATTTTGTATTTAAGTTTAAAAAACAAAAATTATTAAAAATTAAAACAAAGAATAAATCCAGGAAATACAATAGATTGACCCATACTATCATTTGACCCATACTATCTTTGAAGAATGTAGACTTTGAGTGATTTTTCTAGCACAATCCAAGTGGCAGTAACTCAGTGATTAGAAAACTTCCCAGGCTATGATCAACTGCAGTCATTGAAGAGTAAGCTCTACAATGGGCTTTACCATCAAGCAGCCTGATTGAACTAATCTAGTAGCAGATTGTCATCCAGCTGTGCAAAACCAGCCCCAAAAAAGCATGAGAAGGACTTGTCTATCACCAATGTCATGTCTCACAGAAAACTGTACATCTATAGGAAAATATACTCCAGGATTTTTTTAAAGAAATTATTTGTAACTATTCTGTCTTTGACATTTGAGTTAATATCTTTGCTAAAGAATTGAGTCTTATGACTGATTGTTAAAAGAAAGAATAATGATAGGGACTCATGAGCTATAATGTTAGAATAACCACAATAAGTTATCCTCAGGACATTGTTCTTTCTTCTGGGGACTTCATGCCATTCTCAGCAGGTTGAGGGAGTGAACTCAGAAGTGTGCCAAATTAAAGAGACAGAAAACTGAAAAATTATTTAGAGGGCAATATATGAGTGACATTCTACTTTGAAATGTTAAAAATTTATTGCAAAGGATATGAATGGAAAAAAAGTACTAATTAATGATAACTACATGCCAATTACTATGTTTAACATGATAATACAAATACAATATTAAGATGGTCCCTGCCCTCAGGGAACTTACATTCTCATAGGAGGAGTGAAGCCATATAGGGAAATAGTGCCAAAGGACAGTAGTTTTATTTTGAAGAGTGACAAAAAATGTTCAATTGACCCATGACTGAGATGCCCTTTTCAGAAGAAATGATCATGTTGATTTATTAATATCTCTAAAGGAGGAATTGTAGGAGATATTGTAAATATTAGGACAGTTCAAGTGATCAGCTAGAGGGAATTAAAGTATGGTCTGGTTCAGCTATATGTATATGTATATCTATATATATCTTTATATCTATCTATCTATCTATCTATCTATCTATCTATCTCTCTAAAACAGGTGTCTAGGTGAATTTTTTCATTCACTTACAATCAAATAGCTCAGCCTTAAGACAGGAGTTCCAAAAGTGGATTAATTGCCCCAGGGAATGGACAATTAAAAATAAGGCAATGCCTATTAAAAAGATACATATGGAGCCTCAATACTCAAAATCCATGGGCAATTATATTTTTTAGTTGTATTTTAATATGTAACCTAGAAAAGAATCCCAACAGGCAGACACTTATAAATATAGATGATAGTTTGACATTTTAAAAAAACCTCTAATTAATATAATTTCAACTTTGTTTTTTGAACAGTTTACTCAGCTAAATTCACTCCCCCTTGTCTTTAATGAGTCCCCATCAGGTATTTATAGGTCCTAGGAAGTGATCCAAATTGTTGTTGATTATGACTTTTCACACATCCCTGCTTTATTTGTCAATGATACCATTTATAATTGTGTGGAAAATGTTCACTGGAAGAAAACATTTTTATTCATTCTTTTAAAACTAATTTGCATAAAATCATGCAGGGTCTCTGCAAACTAAGAAAAGGCAGCCTAACATCACTAATTGTATAATAATCCATCTACTGAAAAGTAGATTTCAATCCATTATTTGAATGTCAATTGATTTGATCTCTTAAAAAGATAAGTTAATTAAAAAATTTGTATTCAATTAGAAATAATTTAACAAATTACTCATTATGGCATGTTCAATCAAATCTGTATTGCACAATAGCAGATGCTTAGTCCCACCTATTTTTTTTTGTTAAGCAGTTCACTGAACATAAGTCTGTTGTTTGTTATCTGTGTTTTCCTTGAGTCTAGCACTGAAACTAATAATAATATGAATAGTCTGCTCTTGTCTTCAGGTTTAAATGCCTTTGAAATTTTGAATTTTTAATCAATTTGATCTTGGTCTAAAACCTGAGACAAAAAGAGAAAGCAGAGAGATAGACAGAGACAGAACAGAACAGAAGCAGAGACAGAGACAGAGAGGTGGAGAATTAGAGCCAGAGCCTTAGAGAAAAATATTCCATTAGAACAAAAGATTATTGAAAACAGATTATATTTTATTTCATTTTTGTAACTGTTGGACTAACAAGTAATTCATATAATGTAACTATTTAATAAATGTAGATAACATGTCAATTTTCAATGCAGCCCTAGAATTTCTGCATGATTGTTTCCTCAACAGCTGCTCTTGTGGATCTCTTCCCAGACTGAATTAAGCACCCATAGTGTTGATGAAACCCTCAGCACAAACTCTAATTGGAGGGATTGATTGGCATGGTAAAGTGATACATGAACCTGGGAGTCTTGGATACAAAGTTTAGAAAGGAAAAAGAATTGGGAGAGATGATCTAAGCTGGCCCTATTAGTGTGATATGCTGGTTGGAGAACTTGACCTTTTCTCCACTAGCTCTCACCTATTCTTCTACCCCAAACCCCACAAAGGAGGAAGCCTATGCTGGTGATAGAGCAATTACAGTTATCTCCACAGGATTAGAAACTAAGAAAACCAAGAAAGACACAGTGAAGAATACTAATCCCTAGAGTTCACCCAGGATCTATGCACACCATCTTCTATACCCTATCAGGATACTCAGACTGATGTGCTGGCTTGTGCTCTGGGACTCAATAAGGAATTTCTCTCTTGCAGCAGTCTCTGCACGTGTACTGGCCTTGCCTAACCTCAACATTTAACTGTCACAAGCATCTGACCTCAACTCTGCCCAGCCAGATACCAATGAACAAGTATGTAAGAGGGGGACTCTACGTTCTTCCTGGGATGGTTTCTAGATTATGGAACTCTAAAATGGCAAAAACTCTTTCAGTTCTACCCTTCCCCAAGTCTGCATAAAAGTGACAGACACTGAACCAGTCTAGTTAAAGAACTAATGAACAGAGGAAAATTAAATAGGTGACTAGTATGTGGAGCTGCACTATGCTTGAAGGAAAGGGAATGGGTGCACAGCTTCAATGAGTCCATCACCCCAAAAGTTAGATGAGACAAAGACTATAACCAATAAAAAATACTTTCCCTAATTCGACAGAATGTTATTTAAGTTCTATCCCCTAAATATAAAACCACTAATAAAGGAGACAGAATCAGAAAGTAACTAGCAGGGAAATGCAAGGTGAAAGAAGAATAAATTCACCAAAGATCTCAGCAGGAAAAAAACCTCACAAGCCAAAAAATTAGAAGGGAAAATGAGTAAAAAGACATCTAAAATATTACAAGTATCTCTAAATAAATATTGCAGGGTCAAGCCCCAATGAAACACAAAACACAATGAATTCCTAAGAGAACAATTAGTTGCAATAGAATGTTCCTTAATATTTCAAGAGAGAAATCACAAACTAAAGAGATTTTACATAAAAGGCAGAATTTATGAATTACACACAGAAATAATGAACAGAATAGGAAAACTTGAATCCACTATGGCAAGTATTTACAAAGAAGTGAAAGAAAGAAATATTCTTAAGTAAATAACAATTTGTAATAAAAAATGAACAAAGTAACAATGTTAAAAGAATACAAGACCAGGCATGGTGGTGCATGAGCCATAAAGGGAGCCAAGGCTCCCCAATAGTGATTGCTTGAATTCAGAAACCTCATGATATAATAAGACTGAAGTCAATCAGGTGTCTGCACAAAGTCTGGCATCAGCATGATGAATTTCTGTGATCGGGGACCAATAGAGTAGCTTAGTGATCAATGGCTCCTGCCATATTGAGTACAGTAATTAGAGGCAATGAAAATAAAGTTTTATAGGAATTAAAATACTTGCAGCCCTTAGGCAACACAGGGAAAGTCAACCTTTAATCTGAAATTAGCTGGATATTGGAGGGACTACAACCTTCTCCAGTACTTAAGGAAGTCTGGACAGCTAGCAACTATTATATTATTTCAGAGGTTACTACTACCATCTCTTGGGGATTCTGCTACTTACTTAGGCCAGTTTTCCTTCTTATGGCTCTAAATTTACAAGGTCACCTTTCTTACTCTTTTCTTAGGATACTCATTTACCTCAAATGAACAATTCTATACTAAATAAAGAGACAGCCCATATGTTCATGGGCAGCAGCTGGGTTGAAAAAGCAGATGCCTTTCCTTCCATCTAGCTGCTTACTCCAGCCCTCATCTCCTTCATAGCCAGTAAGGAAAAGCAAGTGAAAGCTCAGTGGATCTTCTTTTTTGATTGAACACTTGGGTCCAGCTCAGCCCCTCAGCTCTGTAGTAAATTAGAAGATTGTTTGCCATCACATAATTCTAGCCACTCATTTGCACATGATGGGAAAAAAAGTCTTCCTAGGTTCCATATCTTGGAATAGATCAAAGTATGGAATATTTTAATATGCTCTAGATAATATATCAAGAAGGATAAAATATAAACACTCCTTAAGAACACAAGTGTCAGTAGTTAGTCTCCCATTATACCTCCTTGACCAGATACATTTTTGAAGCCTAACAGCTTTAGCAGGAGTGCAATTTAAATCTCAGGTAACATTTTTCCTATCTCCCTTCCTTTAATTACCTATGTTTGAGTTATTTAAATGAAAGATTTTCCATTTAATAACAGGTAATCTTTTCTTGGATAATACTGTGTTGCAAAAGAAAGGGAAAAAAAGCTTTGTACTTTCCTTTGAGAAGGTTAAATAGTTCTATCATCATCCTTTAAAGATTTAGTTTGGAAATTACCACATGTTCTTTAACTATCCTTAAATGTTTGGTTTTTTTGGTAATACAACTCAATTTAGAAATTATAGGTCTGGAGACTTTTGTAAAAAGTGTTGGAGACATGGATTTAATTTTTTTAAAAAGCTAAGTAACAAATGTTGCTTTTAAGTTTTTGTTGGTCAAAAATAGTTATATAATTTTTGATGATTAAAATTGAAATATAACTACTTTTCTCAAGATATTTGTCATAATTATAGTTCTAGTTCACTAACTGTGTGATCTTGGAAAAATCATTTCCCTTCTCTGAACCCCAATTTGCTCATCCTCTGCAAAAGATAATTGTACTAAATAATCTCAGAAGATCCTTTCAGCTAAGACAGTCAAAGATATTATAACTTGAGCCTATTTTAATAACCACATAATGTGATATAGTTTATTATTGTGATATTACTCAATAGCAATAAAGACACATATTCTACAATATTCAATGTTTACTTCCTTGACTAAAACAAAATAATGTTATCAATAATCTATGCACCATTGGTTATTGCACTTCAGGACTTTTATCTTCTTATATTATTTTCATATAGAAAATTTAGTAATCTTTTAATTCTCCAGAACTATTTGTCTTCTTTAAATAGTATAAAATCTTAAACAGTTTCTACCAACAAAATTAGGGTGAGAGTCTCTTTCATCTCGAGGTCTTAATGATAGTGCACAAAAAATATTAACTATGTTAAACAAAGGAAGTTTCCTTCACCATAGTCCAGGAGGAATGTTAAACATACAAAGATTTTTAGATTTTTTTTAGACAGAAGAATTTTATTCTGTGTATTGTTCATGCTGTTGCTTCACCATCCCTACCACTAGTGTTAAAAAGTGAGGGCAACTGGCTAAGAGTTGAATAGGTTGAAAGGACTAACACTTCATCCACTAGAAATTCTTAAAGATAAACTGCATTCCAAGGGAAGGACATGGTAGTAAAAGATTAAAACATAGAAGTGGATGCTGATGCCTTTTCTACTTTAGACTTAGCTAGCTGTTAAGTTTTTTTAATATGTACAATTCATATCAAATAGAGTATTTAAAGTTAGGCAATCTATGATACTGACCCAGGCTGCACATGCTGATCAACTTACACATTCCATTTTTCAGATAGAGAACAAGTGATAAGTAGGTGCATGGGACCTTATCACACAAGCCATAAGGATGAGCAGAAATATATGACTGTCCACAAGAATATGTGTTTGATGAAGAAGTGGCATCACTGCTGTCAGAACAAGTGTTACCTCTCTTACTAGCACATGATGAGCATTATCTGGCCCTCAGAATTCAACTCCCAAGTTTTTATCTTTTTACACTGAGCTCTCAGCCACATTTTTCAAAGTGTTCTTCCCTGATACCCTTTAAAACACATTTCTTTAACCTTTTTCATTAAAGCAACAACAAAAATATTCTCTTTCAGAGTTCTGGAAGGTCATTATCCTAATGTTGTGTCCTTTAATCTTCCCAAATAGAAATTATAATTCTCTAAGAATCCATTAAAACAGACATTGAAATAAAAAATATGAAAAAATAAAACATATATTGAATGCAAAGAAAAACACTGATCATTTCATTATCAAATCTCATAGTTGAGGGTATTATTGTGGAATTAAAAAAACAAAACAAAACCACTTTAATAGGTCAGAGTGCTTAAAGTCATTTAAACTGAAGGTAGAGAGACAGGTTCTCTGCTAGGCCTTATGTACTCTGGCTTCTTATATAGTAGTTACAAAAGCATCCTGGATATCACAAGCAGGAAGCATGATGGCTGAAGGATGTAATTTCCTTAATGTAGAATTTTGAACATCCTGTGGTTCCTGAAGCAAGAAGAAAAAAACAAACAATGACTAAGTCAAGAGAAGAGAATGGAGATAGATAGATAGATAATGAAATTTAATAATCTTTTAATTCTCTAGAACTATTTGTCTTCTTTAAATAGTATATCTCTATATATCTTTATATATCTATCTATACATGTATATTTTTTTGCTTCAGAGATAGTAGAAAGCAATTTCTAGTACAGACTCTTTATGTTGTTTCTACCATTTTCTTTTTGTCCCATGACAATATACTATCTCTTTTGGTATAATCAAAAGGCCAAATTGCACTTGGGCAGAACCAGGGCCATCAGGAGAAGGGGGTTATATGAAAAGTGGTACTGATCTGTTGACAATAGCACTAAATGACTGCCTTGATCAAGGAGAAAAGAATGAAAATAGAAGCAGATATAAGGCACAAGAGACACATCTTGAATGATCAGTTTTTCTATTCTATAGAGGAGGTTATCCTGATCCAAAGGACTCAATTAAAGGATCTCCATGAACTAGAGTCAAGGGTTGCAGAAAGGTCAGAATTTTGGAGATACAGTTAGGTTGTTAAGGTTGACACATGTGAAGGAACAATAACCTTACAAACACCTTCTTTGCACTCCCACCCCCATAGTTGCTCTGCAAGGAAGAAATTGAGGGCCATGTGGTTATACAAGGTTATTAATACCTTCAGACTTTTGAAGATGATTCAAAGGAAGAAGGGTCAGAGAAGGACATAATTTCATGATAGGTGAGACAAATTGCAGGAAATTAGAAGACTGTCCCTGCTGGGTTGCAGAGTCATATGGGGTCTACCTTGATTACCATTCAGAAGACAATGACTAGAATCTCAAGGAGAATTATACAGAATGAAAATATGTCCTTTGCATCTCATCCAGTAAAAAACAGTTATTGATGTTCTCACCCCAGAAGATCATAGTTTCTTCTGCTTCCACTTCCAACCCTACTTCCCTTTATCCCAGTTTGTACCACTAGAGATTATCAGTCCTAAATACCAAAACAAGTTATTTGAGCTTTTTTGAGGTAGTCACTCAGTATCTGATGATTAGTCTTACCATCAGATGCACATTTTTAAATGTGCATCCTGAAGCACAGCTGGCAAGAAGATTAGATTAAATGTGGTAGATATATTGGTTCAGCTTTGATAAGATAGTCATTATTATTGCATAGTTTTATTTTGGACATGGTTGAGTGATAAGGATCACTTGTTAGGGTCTTTTCCACAGGATTTCAGTAAGGTTTTTCATTAGAGAAGAGAAGGGAAAGGATGTCTGAATTGTTATGAGAACAGAATCAGTAGGACTTGGCAATTTTTTGGATATGGGGTTTAGGGAGAGGGAAAAGTAGAGAATAATATCAAGTTTGGAAGTGTGGGTGACTGAAAGGAGAGAGTGTCTTCAATAAAAACAGGGAAGTCTGAAGAAATTGGTTGGGATGATGCATGGAAAGGGAAGATAATGAGTTTTTGTCTCAAATATGTTGTATTTTAGATTCTTATAGGGCTTTCAGTTAGAGATATCCAACAGCAGGTTGTCATAAAGTCCAAGAAAGATTTGGGCTGAATATATAGAAATGAGAGTCATCTTTACAGAGAAGAGCCAAACCCATGGGTGGGAAGAGACTCATGTGATCACTGAGAGGTTGAGAGAAGGGAAGAGAGTACAGGAAGTCTGGCAGTATATCCATGATTATGGAATAGGAAATGAATGATGATCGCAACAGATTTAGCAGGAATAATCACAACAATAAAAGGATAATGATAGAATCAGAATTGCAGACCTCAGTGACCGATGCACACCTGAAAAAAATAGAATTCCCACTACAACATTCCCAGTATATGCTAATCTAACCTCTACTTGAAGATTTTCAATACGAGGACCCCCCCACACACACACACATATGTGTAATTGTTAGGATGTTTTTCCTTAGATTTGGCCTAAATTTCCCTCTGATTATCTCCTGATCTTTGACTCTGGTTATTCCCTCTTGGGACAAGGGGAACAAGTCTAATCCCTCTTCCATATGAAAATCCTTTGTTTTTGAAAATAGTTATAATTTCCTCACTGATCTTCCAGTTGGGAATCTGGAAATCTTGTTTCTTCAAGAGAGGGAGAGAGAGAGAGAGAGAGAGAGAGAGAGAGAGAGAGAGAGACAGAAAGTCAGAGAGATAGACAGACAGACAGAGAGAGAACTGAAGCTTCCCATCACTTCCAAATCCTGCTCCTGTGACAGTCTTTTAACCTTTTTTTTCTGAACTTCCTGTCCCTTCTTTCTATCCATATGGTCTCTAGTATACGCCAGTGACAGAGCCATGTGTTTCTCCCTGAATTGATTTGTATATTCAATGTTCCCTGTCTTTCTCCTTCATTTTTTTAAGTCATAGTCCAGAAATCCAAATTCATTCTGAGGCATCATCGTCATCATCCTTGTCAATTCTCTGACTTCCAGTGAAATCTTTTTCTTTGGCATCTTTTCCTCCAATGGTTTTACAGTGAGGCAAATAAAACCAGTTCCCTTATGATTTTCAGCTCCTTGCCCAAGATTATGCAATATCTGGCAATGCTTTTCAACTTCCTTCTAGAGCTATCATTTGTGCTCATATGGATCATCAGAAGTTGGGTAGTATTCTTTTGTTTCAACAAACTTTGGGAAGTTCACCATTATGTCCTAAATATGTGTCCTAGAATGACTACACACATATCTATTGTTGTTCTCAGGTTGATGAATAATGCACCCAATAACCCTGAGCAAAGAGTCACTGATCAGCACTACTCTTCTCTTCTAACTCTTATTTAATGATTTCTGATCTTACCATAACTCTACTTTGTCTTTCATTGGGGAATCCAAAATTTCTTACTTATCAAATCAGACAGCTCCTTCTTGAATTTTTATATCCAGCCCTTATCATAGTGCTTTACATAAATGTCTAATATGTTTTTTCTTTCCTTCCTCTCTGCCTCCCTTCCTTCTTTTTTCCCTTCTTTCCTTCCCTCATTCCTGACATTGAAAAGAAGGGTCACTTCTTTCTGATATTGTACCACTGTCAAAATTGAATTCATTCTTTTAAAAAACAAATTTCCCAAGTTAAATACTAGAGCAAAGAATCAAAAAAGTATCTGCATAATCCTCTATATAATCCACTTCATTTTAAAAAATTTATTTCTCTTAATTTTATTATAAGTATTCTCAGACTAGTTCTCTGATCTACTCCAGTGCCTGCCTGCTTGCCATCCTTCCTTCCTTCCTTCCCTTTTTCTTTCTTTTTTAATAAAATTAATATTTCACTTATTTAAAGGTTATTTATCCATAAATTTCAATTATCTAACCCACAGGTGAAAACAAGAAATTAAAGTAAAAAAATGTCCTCTGAGTAGCCAAGTAGATTGCACATTGTTTGTATTCTAAAAACTCAGGGACTAGACTCATATGTGAGTCTCTAAGGTCTTATTTTAAGACATGATTCCAACAAGCTTATTATCTGATTCCCAGTTTCAGCCAATACACATTCAGATTAGACTCAACAAATCAAAAGGAGTATTAGTAGAGCCATACACATTGATGGTCATGATAAGTGATAGCTGACAACATAGGAGACTGAAAATAGAAAACTATAGAAAACATGCAATAACTTGTAGGGCCTTTTAGTGTAGGGGAAAATTTTCTTTCCATTTCAAAACTCCCTAAAGCTATGTTATTGTATAATAGAATTTTATTATATTGGTCCTGAGTCATGTTGGTATTAATTCACATTCAATTAGTGCTTACTGGTTTAGAGAGTACTTTCCTCTCAACAGCTCTGTCAGGTAAATACTGCTATTATTATCATCAACAAATAGATAAAATACTTAGACTCAAAAAAACAAAGTTATTTGCCCAAGTTTATTGTCTTTGAATAAATGATTAGTTTCAGAGAATTTCCGTGGTCTGATAATTTGAGTATACACACAGTTCATTTTCCTTTATAGGAGGCTTTATTTGCAGAGAGAAAAAGTCAGTCAGAGAGAGAGAGAGAAAGAGAGAGAGAGAGAGAGAGAGAGAGAGAGAGAGAGAGAGAGAGGAGAGAGAGAGAGAGAGAGACAGAGAGAGAGAGAGAGACAGAGAGAGAGACAGAGAGAGAGAGAGAGAGAGAGAGAGAGAGAGAGAGAGAGAGAGAGAGAGAAAGATGGAGGAAATGCTAATGTAATATGTAATATGCTAAGGAAATGCTAATCTAAGCAGATTGTCTTGAAGTCCAATAAAGCTAAGGAACTCATAGCAGGGATTGTATCTTAAATAGGGACCCTAGCAACATAGGCAAAACAGAGTTGTCTCGAGCCCACTGCAAACTAGGCTATATTTACTCAACAGAATTTTTTTCCACTTTGGGTTAAAGTACAAAGTATTGTTCCAGGCTTGAGAGTTATGTGCAGATTGGTAAAGGGAAAGTTGGTATAGCTTCTGGCCTACACTCTCCTCTACAAAGTACACCTCTATTTTTTTGTATTTTATTTTTATGTTTCCAAGTACATGTCATGAAGACCTTTCAGCATTCATCCACCTGCATATTCATAAGTTATAAATTTTTCCACCACCCTCCCTTTCCACCACACCCCCCCCTCCCCATAGAGGCAAACAGTCTGGTAAAAGTTGCACATATACACTCATGCTCAGATGCCCACATATTAGCCTTCTTGTGAATGAGGAATTAGGAACAAGGGGAAAGAAAGAAAACTATGGGATAGGAAGGAAAAACATGAGAAGTTTTTTAAAAAGTGAATATAATATCCATTCAGATTCTGTGGTTTTGTTGTTGCTGTTTTTCCTCTGGATGTGGATAGCATTGTCCATAGCAAGTCTCCCAGGGTTGTCCTAGCTCTCTGAACTGATGAGAGGAGCTGCATTCATCATAGTTAATCATTTCATAATGATGTTAATGTGAAAAATGCTCTCTTGATTCTGTTCCCTTTGCTCAGCATCTATTCCTGTAATTCTTTCCATTCTTCTCTAAAATCTGACAATTCATTGTTTCTTATAGAATAATAATAATCCTTAAAATTCAATTATTATAACTTGTTCAACATTCCCCAATTTATGGATATCCCCCTAATTTCCAATTCTTTTCCACTAAAAAAACTGCTATAAATATTTTTGAACTTGTAGGACAAAGTCTACCTCTTGATCACTAAAGAAAGACTACAGGTATGAGGCTTAACTTTTGGAGGTGGTTGAAAGGAGTACTAGATTCTGTGACAATTCCCAAAGTCACAAAGTGATCCCTTTTGAGTCTCCTTATGTATAGCATTTCCAAATAAGCAATAATAACAGTTTTCAGTCATTTGGGGGTCATCGCAATTTTATGTACATCTTCACCTGAGACTAAGCAACCTATGGAATTCCAGGGGTGATTTTTGTGGTTGATGATTTGTGGTTGATGAATTGTGATTAAAAATGAAGCAATGAGCTTTGCCCAGCTGAATCAACTCAAAGTGTCCCCATTATCTCTCCATGAGATAAATCAACAAGCAAGTAGAAGGGGATGCCAAAGCTGGCATTACATTCAACTCCTCTTGGTTATGGCATCCAATTCATAAAGGAAGTTACAAGGCATTGGCCAGTCCCACTCCTAGAATCTATGAAGAGATGAAGGAAGAGAGTCATGGGTCAATTCAGGATCTCCAGGCTAGTAAATGGACAAAGTTAATCTGCTATTTTTTTAATTGATTCCAAATCTGAAAGAAACATCCTTGAGCACCTGATGCTACCTTTATATTTGTAGATATATTGTTTGAGAAATGGCAGATTTATTTTTCCTACAAGAGATGATTGTGTGTAGATTCTTTCTACCACTATGAATTCTACCACTAAGTATACAGAAATAGTCTTTGTTTTGACATCTCTTTGGATTATTTGGTTACCATAAAGGACTCTGTCATTGTCAGGAAAATAGTAATATCATAGTACTAATGAAGAATTGATCTCTTTCCTCTCATGGTTTTAAAGAACTGAGAAGAGAATAACTATTATTGGTTGATTTAGAGCTTAAATTAAATTATTAATCAATAAATGGCATATCTAATTGTTCACCCCAAAATACTATTTTATGCACATTTAAAAAGTATTCAAAGTGTTAGTGAATGAGTGCTTTACATTCAAGCTTCTCAGAAACAATTCACAAAATTAAAAAATAATTCTTAGTCTAGTCCTGAATGAAGGTGGTTGGTTTATAGTTGTTGTTTGTACTTCTTTTTGGAAGAGGACAAATGATATCAGAAAGACTTCAGGATGTCTTGATTTGCAAGATAATTGGATTAAGTGAGGCAAAGTGCAAAGTCATCCAGTTCATAGAAACATGAGAAAAGATGAGAAAAATGACCACAATTCAATAATAGTGTTGTTAGCATGAAAAACATTGACTCATCCATTTAATAAACATTTAGAAGGCACTTACTTTGTGCCAATGCACTAAGCACTCAACTCTATTTTTAGATCACATATCAAATATCCCCAGTTCTTGCTATCTGTAATTGCTTCCAAGGTAGGAGTCTTTGTGTTTTAGTCTCTTTGTTTCCTCAAAGGTGGCATTCATACTCAATATTTACCACAAGCAAGCAGAAGATTTGGCAGACTTTAGCATGAAATCAAATTCAAAAGGATACCGGAGAAGAGAAGACTTCTGAGGAATATGGTGGATGTCTTCCAGGATTTGGAGTGCTCTAAAATGGGAAAGAGATTAGATTTGCTTCTATTTGGACTCAGAGAGTAGAACTGAAAGTAATGTATAGAAGTTGTAGGAGAAAACTTTAGACTTAGAGGGGGGAAAAAACTTCTCAATGATTAGAGCTAATCAATGAGATAACTTGGAAAGTTTTGGATCTCTTTAAACAAATGTTGGGAAGCTACTTGTTATTAATTGTTAGTCATGATAGCTCCCACTTATACTGTATTGTAAAGTTTATATAATGTTTTACACATTTATTTCTCATTTAATCATCAACATAAATCACATGAGATAGATCCTATTATTATTTCCATTTTAAAGTTAAGGAAAATGTAGTTAATAAAGACTCTACAGTAAGTATCTGAAGGAGGGTTAGAAGTCATATTTTCTTGATTTCAAGTCCAGTGCTCTATTTACTATACCATGCTGCCTTCCAAGAATAAATTAAACTACATGGATTCTATAGCTCCTTCATTTTATAGAGAAGGAAACTGGAACCTCTAAAGTTGAATTTACAAAAGTCACATATCAACTTGTTGTCAGGGCCATAAGTAGAACCCAGATCTCTTTACTCCTAGCTCACTGATCTTTCTACTATAACAGATATTTCTGATATCAAATAGTCATATTCAACAATTATATTTTTGTACTTTATTTTCATTTTTCAGACACTCATATTCTTATTTGCATAATTTCTCAGAATAGTGGAAGTTATTTAGGAAATTTGGCTTTAATGTGTATTACACAAACTGTTCTATGCATTGGTTGCATGTCATTTTAATAATGAGCCATGGGAATACAGATATCTCCTTCCTATTTGAGCCATCCAGGCTCAAAACATCTTTGAATATTCTCTCATCCATACTTTTTTTTATAAATGGGAAGCATTGATTTCCTCTCTTAACTCATTTTTTTAAAAAATTGATAGATGCCTCTCAACCATTCAATTGCAATTTCAACAAACATTTCTTAAGTGGCTATTATGTGAAGGTCATTGTGTAGGAGTCTAAAATTCTAAGAGGAAAGAGTCACAGGATGATGTGATGGGACAAAGGTCTCTGAATATAGTATTGTAAGAACATCAAGAAATCATAGATCATTTTATGAAGGCGAGGGGCTCTAGGATAAGTTTTAAAAGAAGAGCATTTCAGTAGGCAAAATTGGTGTGGTCCAGGAATGAAAAATGGCTTACACAAATATTTGGAGGTAGAAAATAAGAATGAGATCAGCCCGTTAAACTATTTGAAATGGAATAATCTGAAATAAAAATGGGCCTGTATATTGTATTAAAATTATGATTGACTTTAAATATTGCTCTAAGGAATTTATACTTTATCATATGGGTGATGGGAAACCACTGAAGGTATCTCAGCAAGGCCAAATCTGTACATTAGGGAAATTACTTTATTGGGAAGGATGGAATGAATAGCAAAAATGTGATAAGGAAACCAATTGCTAAGACTTTATAATAGTCCAAGTGAGAAGTGATATAGACCTGAACTAGGATGATGATAGTATGAATGGAAAAGATGAGGCAGGTGAAAGGGATATTGTTAAGATGGATTTGGCAAATGAATAAATATGAGATTCACAGAAGATTCAAAAATGTTTTGAGCCTAAATGGTTAAGAGAGAAATGGGGTCATCAACAGAAATAGGAAAGAGATATCTGCACTCCTTCCCATGACAGTTCTGTAGATTTGCAAAAGTCTTTTCTCAGTGGTAGAAATAATGTTTACTCAATATTTCATGTCAGTTGGGATGGAATTGCCTAGGGCTTAGAAAAAGAGATATGTCTTTGGTTCTGGTTTCCAGTTTTGAGAGAGGACATATGTGTTCTAGGCTTTCTTTAGGTATATGTCTCTGGAAGGAAAGAAAAACTTTGGGAAGAAGCAGACATATAGAGAAGTCAGTACCTTGAGATACTATTTCCAAACTAGAGACTTTAAGGAATTTCTCCTTGAGTGAAATCAGACTTTCTCTCTTTTTATTGAGCTAAAGTATCTTGCTCCCAGTGTAAAAGTCCATCACTTTGTATGTTGTCTGAATCATTCTAATGTGTTCAATTTTTCTAATTTCTGTTTGCCACTGTCTTGGATAAATGTTCTTTTTTCACTTTTCTGTTATTCATTATTTGATGGTAGCTGGATAGCTAGCATTTAAGTAGGAAGATGCAAGATGGATAACTAGCCTTCCCCATTTTCTTGGGGCATTCCTTGCCTCAAAAGGGTTAGTCATTAGGAGAATAACATGAATCTAAAAATCATTTCCCCTAGATTAGTAATATTTAAGGGAACAAATAAATATGATTCTACCCTGCTATTTCCTCATGGAGGAGAGCAGGGGAGGCCAGCCTTACTGCCACAAAATTCTGTTCCTTTCCAAGAATGAATGATTCCCTTGGAGCAGGGTGGATGAGATTTACAATTCCAGAGATGTACATTCATACTTCCCTGTGAGCTGCATTGAGGTAAGCTCATGAGACATAAACTTTCATGAAAAATACACACAGACCTTACATAGACTCATAGGGATTTAATAATTTTGAACATAATTTCATAATTTTGAAGACATTTATTAGCAAATTAAATGGACTAAAAGTTTTGCTTTGCCAGTTTGGCTGAACTAAGAGATTTTTTTTGGTAGTTAACTTTTATTAAAGCATGTAAATATTGAGATTCGCACTTAGGGAAGGTATAGATATAATCTTGAGAGAAGTAAGTTCAAAAATTGGTACCTTACAGATTATTAGGTGAAGCTAAATTCATTTCAGTTAAGTTCTAACAAATTTATTCTGAATTCAAATCCTTCCTGAGGCACTTCAACTTTGTGACTCTGGACAAATCACTTAACCTCTCTCTCAGTCTCACTTTTCTCCTCTGTAAAATAATAATCACAACAATCTCACAGGGTCATTATATAAATGCAATTACTATCATTTTAAGGCAACTAAGTGAGTCAGGAGATAGAGAACTGGGTATAGAGTCAGGAAGATCTGAATTCAAATTTGACCTCAGATACATACCAGCACTGTGACCCTCCCTAGTCAAGTCATTCAATTTCCCTTTGCCTCTGGAGAAGGAAATGACACCCACTTCAGTATCCTTGCCAAGAAAACCCTATGGATATTATTGACATGTTATGGTCCATGGAGTAATGAAAAGTAGAATATAGCAGAAAAATAAAAACTATTATTTTTATTATTATTATTAATCAACCAACCTTAAACTCAGTCTAAGGATTGGAACCTTGGCACCAAGTATTTAATTTTCACTTAACGCTTTTCTTAACAATTTCAATTCAACAATCTATCTCATATCTCTGAATTGTATCATGTATAATAACATTTATCTTACTTTGTATTGCTTCATTAGTATTTAGAAGCAAAACTGAGAGCAAAAGGTATAACAATGATATCCAAAACTTTTCTGAAGTTGTTAAATACAGACCTTTATCATTTTACTAACTCCTTCTTGGCTATATCTCTCATAAAATTAAAAAATATATTAATGCTCTTTATTTTTATTCAAAGTGACTAGAGTCACTTTGGGATATATCTTATACAAAGCAATTCAGAGGACCCTCCTTTTTGTCAAGAAAACAATTGAGCAAAAATAACTATCAGAAATGACTGATGCATCAACTCATAGAAGTCTTAATATGTTTCTCTGAATTTCATTCTGATCCAGTCCAATATTAATTAAGCTCCCATTAGATAAATACTGGGATATAGTTAATAAAAGAAAAACAGTCCCTGACCTTAAAGGGCAGACAATAAAGGGAGAGACAATGCAGAAAAGGAGGTAGGAACTCAGAGGGGGTGGGACATCAGGGAGTATCTTGTTCTGTGGAGTTGAAACCAGACAAGGTAGCAGAAACAAGGTGGCGTGAGTGAGTTCAAATTCTGCCTCCCATAATTAAAAGCATTGGAAGAAGAAGGACATGCTTTCTCCACCTTTCCAATCAGAACGGAGAGAATACTGAGGGAGGTGCTGTTAAACAGGGCTTGAATTTGCAGCATGGTGGTGAGTGTAGAAGTGATGAGCATGTGGGGCATCCAGGAAGGGCAGCAAAAGCAAAGTGGAGTGATACTGATTTCCTCATCGTTATTTTTATGGCATGATGATACTTCATTAATGCATATAACAAAATTTGTTCAGTCCTCCCGTTGATAAGTGATAATTGTTCACTTTGTTACAGTTAATTGCTACCACAAAAAGTATTGCTATGAATATGTTGGGATTTAAGTATCCTAAGGCAGAATTCAGATACAAGTCTTCCTAATTCTAAGTATTCTATCCACTGTATCATGCTAACAATCATGTAAATTCTGCACATGTCTTGGTTGGTACATTATCAAAGATTTTATCCATTTTGAAGTTATTTTAATGGGATTCCTTTTCTAGCATTTCTTTCAGGCTTTTGTTTTTTTATGAAAAATCTTATTTTTACAGATTTATTTTTATCATGCCACTTCCTGAATTATTAATGATCATATTGTTTTTTGTTGATTATTCTGGGTTTCCAACTATGTAAACTCATGTTGTCTAAAAATAAGAAATATTTCTTCTACTTAAAAAGGATTATACAATTAAGTTCTTTCTTGTATCTTATTTCTACCTTATTGCTAGCATTTCTAGAACTGTATCAAATAATAATAGTAGGCAAGAATGTCCTTCCTTTATGGATCTACTGGAAAAGCTTCTAATACTATTTCATTGTAAATAAGTCAGTTGTATCAGTGAGAAGAACATTGGATAGAGAGCTGGAAATAGTATTAATTACTAATTTTTCTTTTCAAACTTATTGCACTTTACTCCATTTCATACATTCAATGTTGCAATCAAAATGAGTTGCTTATAAAGTGCTCTTTTTCACTAGGTTTCTTCATTGGTGAAGGAAGTGTTAATAATTCCAATTAAATTAGAAACATTGGCATGTTAAAATATTGAATTGTACAGCATGAATTGGAGGAAGAGGAATCTCAAAATGAGGATACAAATTAGAAGAGAGTATTGGCAAGAAAGAGGTAATAAGGATAGATATAAAGGCAGATAGATTAAAGGTAAAAGATATAGTAGTAACTGCAAAGAAAACATTTGATAATTAATTAGATGTTAAAGGGATAAAAGACAAGTTTTACTTAAGGCAAGGAAGTGAAAGAAAGAAGTTAGCAAAACTGTATTTTATGTAAATATATTTAGCATAGTTATACATAAATAGCCTATATTAGATTGGTTTCTGTCAGGGGGAGGTGGGAGTGGGGAGGGAAGAGAAGGAGGAAGAAAATATGAAACTCAAAATCTTACCTAAAAATGTTTGTTGAAAACTATCTTTGCATGCAGTTGGAAAATAAATAAATGTATTAAAATAAAAATAGAATATTAAAGGATAATTCAACTTTTTTTTAAATGAAGATTTCATATTATATAGTGGCAGTAGCCAGTAGAGAGGACACTGAAGACGGGGTCTTCAAGGGTGAACTAGGCTAGAGTGAGGATTTATTAGGAGATAGTAAAATCTGTGCAGAGAACAGTAGCTATAAACAGAAACAACAATAAGTCTTACACATGAAGGATGATTCAACTAAAGTTAGCATGAATCAGTAGAAAAGTTCAAAAACCACCACCATGGAAGATATGGAGAAACTGCAGGAAAAAGAGGGGGAGAGAACATTCCAAACAAAAAGAACAAAATGAAACAAAACATGGAGACAGGAAAATGAAGGACATTCTTAGGGAACACAATAATTCATTTGGAGAAAGTAGTTTAGAGTCAGAGTAGTTATATAGTAATCAGGGCAAAGGCAGTAAGGGCAAGTTCATAAGCACCAAGTCTGGAGTCAGGAAGACCTGAGTTCAAATCTCATCTTGTACACTTATTAACTGTTTGACCTTGAGCATGTCACTTAAAAATAATTTCTTTGCCTGTTTCCTCATTTGTAAAATGAGGAATAGCACTTTAGTGTTGTTGTGAGGTTCAAATGTTCGTAAAACACAGCATGTTGACTATGTTGTGTGTGTGTGTGTGTGTGTGTGTGTGTGTGTAGAGTATTATATAAATGTTAGGTAGCTGTCTTTCCATTTCTTGTGAAGTTCTGACTTCTCCATGAGAAGTAAGAATGAGGGATTCCTCAGTTTTCCTCTGAGATAAAAATTGATTTGGAATAGTCTGGAGTCCCATTTCACTAGTCAATTCTTATAATCCGAGTAACTACACTGGTCCCTTCTACCCATGAATAGAAACAGGGTAATTAGTCTGCTGTCGAGCAATCTCCTAGACATCTGCTTTACAGGTAAGATTACTTCTCTGAGTCCAAACCTAAATGAGCAGATGCTCTCAAAATTAGACAGTAGGGCTCCAGTACTGGATCTCAAAGATCCATAAATGGGCTAACTATGGAGGACACTATATTTAATCTAATAATAACTTGGCTTGATGAAGCAGAATCAAGCAGTTGACCAAATCATTGAATGAGTTTATCTATTATTAGGCATCATTATTATTTCCCTATCCTCATAAAGAGAGAAACTATTAGTTGTCAAATAATATAAAATAATCCTCCCCTTTCTTCTCTTCTTGACCATTCTCCTCCCAAACCATCTGTCTCTCTTCTCTTTGTGGGAATGGTGTGACTTCCTTGCATGAAAGATATGGATATGGCTTAACAACACCAACAAAAAAAAAAACACACTTGGTAATGAAACATGAAATAACCTTTTGTAAAGATGAGTGCAATGGGGAGGGAATTTTAGATATTGTGGAGTAGAGTATGCTTGGTCTTCTATCTTATAGGTCAGTCAGTCAATAAGGATTTATTAAATATATACTACGTTCTAGGGACTGGAGATACAAAAAAGACAATTTCTGTCCTTGAGGAGGTCACAATTTCTATTGCTTACAAACCACTATGGACAAACGAACTATATTCAGGATATGTGG
This sequence comes from Macrotis lagotis, assembly GCF_037893015.1. Classification (NCBI taxonomy): domain Eukaryota; kingdom Metazoa; phylum Chordata; class Mammalia; order Peramelemorphia; family Peramelidae; genus Macrotis; species Macrotis lagotis. Next base: position 194,097,369 of record NC_133666.1, read on the forward strand.
CAAATAATAAGCAAGTGAAGGCACTAGAATTAAGGAAGTCCAGGAAGGGAAGGAAATTGTGTATTTATGTTCAGATGCATGAATATTTATGAAATTGTGCTGCTGTTGTTGATTAAATGGGATATAGTATTGAAGAAAATGCAACAATACAGATTATAGTTACTAAAGACCTAACAAAGAACAAATAAAAATTTGGTTTGGCTGCAGAAGAGTAATATTAACTAGTCATTTATGTGAACTGCATACCTTTTGTATATAACCACCATGCAGTACAATAATGGTCATAAAAGTCAAAAATACAAGGTTAAGCTTATGAATTTTATTTGATTGTATTAATAAGCTATCTATGATTCTCATGATCATAGTCACAGATCTAAAGTTCAGAGAAATATCAGGAGTTATCTAGTTCAAATCTCTCATTTACAGATGAGAAAATAGAGACTCGAGAAGAAAGGACAATGTTTGTGTATAGTATTTATCACATAAAACCAGTTATTCATATATTGAAGGCAACAGACCAAAATGGAAAAAAATATAACTTCAATTCATGAGAGTTGGCTGTCTTCCAAGATCTTGTTCTTAAACACGTGGACTTGCCATTTGGTATCGAGTTAGTTGTACAGGTGATAGAATTTTTCTATTACTGTTGTTGATTATGATAATGGTTAAAAAAAATCAGACCTGTGAGAGAAAGTGTCAAAAACTGCTACTTGCCAGACTTTGATCTTCATCTGGCATTCAGTGATGCCTTGCTGCCATGTCTTACCTGTCAGCCTTCCAAAAGACATATTGGCTTGGCCCTAGGGAAGAGAATAACAAGCTCACATTAGGGGAAACAAAAAAGGAAAAATATATTTTAGTCATTGGATCTTAGCAGATTGATGGCATAAACTTACATGATGAGACTGTATTTTAAGAACTCAGAAGAGCAAAACACAGATTGAAAGACATATGATTCCCCTCCAGCTCAGTGCTACACAAACATTAAGAGCATGTGCAAAATTTTGGGTGCCTTCGTCAGTGAAATTTCTAGTTTTAATATATATTGACATCTTTCTCCTGTGCTCAGCATTATCTGAGAGAACAACAGTCTGCATTTTTTTTCTTTTGCCACAAAATTAGAAGTCTTATCCCTACTAGGGGAAATTCACCCAGCAATTTTTATTCTTCATTCCCTGTTCATGGGCACCAATACTTTGGTTTTCCCTGAGTCAGTCCACTTCACTCTAATGAACCTAGTGATAGACCCTAACCTTCTGAGAAGACTAGAAAATTGGCAACTGAGGTACATAGAGGAAGGGTTTTTCCCCTCCCCCAAAAGACATAAATGGAAAAAGAAATTGCCTGCTGAAATTCCCAGAATGACATAGAGGAGTGGAGCTTTAAATAATTTTTAAAATGGTGGGGGAGATGGGGAGAAGGTGGAATTATGGGTCTTCCACAATAAACAAATTAGGTAAGAAAAAGAGAGAAAAATGACATGCCAGGAAACCATGTTGATTAGGAAGTGGGCAATTTAATTTCTTCAGGAGAGTAAATCTCCAACATGAATTAATTTGTTTCATGCCGGGTCCTGCTGGTTTTATTTCTTTCCTCAATCACTGTTTATTTCACAAAATCAGCATTCACCTATCTTCTTTGATTATTTAATTTCAGGAGGATTTTCTTTTCACAAAGCAGTTAGCACAGTTAAGCCAGGCTCTGCATGTAATATGTAAACACATTATCATAGAATTGCGGAAGAGGAGTAGCATAGAGACAACATTGTCTGACTGTTCCATCTTCCCCCAAGTGAATGATTCTGGTGACATTTCTGAATTCACATTTTTCAATGTGCTTCTTCCAATGACATTTTAAAAAACTTATTCTGACGGGATTTTAGAAGGGCAGTATTAGAAATTCTTGGGGGAGGGGAAGCACATAGCACAATTTCTGAAACAAGTAAATAATAAATAAAATAAATTATTTTCATAAAAATTATGGTTTAATCCATACATGACCAATATCATTGAGTTTTAAATACACTTCTTATTTTAATTAAGCACATAGTTCAGGCCAAATGTATTATCTATTAGAATTCTGAACTGTGCCACATTAAAAAAAATATCATTGGTTTTCTTAAAGGATTACTCCTGATAGAATTTTTAAATGAAATATTATTTGAAATAGGGGAAAATACTTAGATATATGTAACTAAAACTCTATAGAGAAGCATTTTTTCCTGGTTGCCTCAAGGAAGAGTGTGACACAGGCAGCCTTTTCTCTTTATCTGTATTTTGATTCTTTACCACTTCTTCCTGGTGACCTCATTTGAGACACATTACTCATTTTAAAGGCTTGCTAGTCATTTGTTTAGAGACTGAGACAGAACATTCCTATTCAGACTCAGTGACTTCCTTTTTTTTTTTTTTTTAGGATTTTTGCAAGGCAAATGGAGTTAAGTGGCTTGCCCAAGGCCACACAGCTAGGTAATTATTAAGTGTCTGAGACCAGATTTGAACCCAGGTACTCCTGACTCCAAGTATTGCCTAAGGTCGCACAGCTAAGCTTTATCCACTACGCCACCTAGGCACTCCTGTCAGTGACTTCTCCTTTTTTGCCAGTTCAACCCTAACCAGAGTTCTATGTAACAATAGTGAAACATTTCTAAATGATTTTTTCCATGGATGTTTAAACTAAATTTGAGTTAATCATAGAGCCTTATACTTCTCATTTGCAAAACGAGCTAAATCAAGCTTCTATTACATCCATTCACCAGAGGGTTGTTGTGAGACCTCTGTAAGGTACTATCGGTTAAGTGTTTTTGTAGGTGGAAATGAAAGCTAATCTAATATTCAGGACAATAAAAATGATGGTTGTATTTGCATTGCAATCTATAATTAAAAATAGACTACCCTCAACTTAATATATATGATTTAGAACAGAAATGTAAAGTATGTAGTCCATAGGCCTTATAAACCTTAAAAATCTAGGGTTAAAATAAAATGAAACAAAATATAGATTAGACATGAAATTTATTATCTAAGATTTACCATGAAACCTAGAGGTGAAGGTCATTAAGGTAATGGGTGGGGGGGAGAAGGAGGGAGTATTTATTCATAAACAAAGGGTAAGAGAAATTATTAAATGTAGGAGGTTGAACAATATTTAGGAAAGCAATCCTAATACAACACTATCTGGTCTAAATGAGAATGAATTGTTATCTCTTACTGGACTTAAAGTAAAATGAGGTCAGGACAAGTTTTCTGGCTTTTCTGATCATTTGTCTTCCTGAACTGGTAATTAACATAAGGGAATTAACATTACATTTCTTTCAACAGAAAGAAATCAGACTTATAAAAGTTTGAAATAGTTATTAAGTTTTGTCAGCTTTAAGATCAATTTGGCCCACAACACTCCTGAGTATGGCCCAAATCAGATTAAATTGTTATTCTCACCTGATTTTAATGTGTTGATGCATTAATAAAAAAGAAATTTATAAATGCATGTGATTTTCTAAGTTGATATGTGACTTAACAGTGATTCTATGTAAGGTTTAGTAATCCCTGTTCAATTTGAGTTCACCAGTTTAGGGGACCAAGTTAATCACAGAAAAGCAATTTCCCAAAACATAAGACTATGATTCCGTATTAAGATCTCCCAGGTGGATATTTTTGGCTACTTGAATTTACAAGGAACACTTATCACTGAATAGCCTCTAAGACCAGAACCCAACATAAGCCCAACTCTGAATATTAGCTGTAGAATTTATTATTAACTCTCAATGCTTGTCACTTTATCGACATGAAAGTATGTGGCATGGAGGTGGGAAGAAAGATAAGCTGTTGCTAAGAGATGTGTGTCTATGGCAACAGAGGGGGGGCAGAGACAGATGGAAAGCCTCAAACAAGGATATTTTTAGGGTTTGGGTTTTTTTTTGTGAATGATCAACAAATGACAATTCTGAATAAGGAACTCCAAATTCCAAATCTGTCATATTGCCTTTAAAAGCTACACCACATGGCTTCAAGTCAGCTTTCTTCATTAACAAATGCTTATTCCAAACTTAGCCATTATGCTAATAGGTTGCCTCCAACAAAGCTGATAACAAGAGGAAATTATCACTATTTAACTGGGTTTCTATACAGTTATTAATTTGCTTTGGATGTCATGCCATATGCTTCCCCTCATCATTATACTGAACTCCTAGTAATATTCATGGAAGTTTCATGCAAGAAATGAGGGTAGCATATGACCCTTATATTGATTTCTATATTCTTTAAAGATTTATGAGTGTTTCTGAGTCATTAATCATTGTCAGCAGACATAGTTCAGTATCCAGGGGAGAGTTCATTTCCCACCTTCAATGCACTCTTCTAGCATAGGAATAGTTTTATTGGTCCCCCCTCATGTTTCTTTCATAATCAGTAATCAAGAAAGCAAATTCTACTAATTAGGGGTAATAAGGTTACACTTTATTATTGTCTCAAAAAAGAGTTTACTAAACAGACCATAAATGAATGAAGCAATTTATTCACCACTTCCTTGGCTCAAGAACATACAATAAGCACCATATCACTGAATGTTAGCCCTAAAACATTCAACACCAAATAAGGAAATTGAGATCCAGAGAGGTTATACAGCTAGCAAATGATCCAGCCAGAATGCAACGTAGGTCTTCTGACTCTTAAGTATAGAGTTCTCTCTGCTACAATATCCTACCTCAAATCTAAACTACTTTATTGGGTTCTTCCCGCAATCACCATACACCACCAGATTTTACAGTCATTTTCTTTATTTGGCATTAGCAACTCACTACTGCTTAACCTAAATTATTTTCTTCAGATTGTTCTCATTATCCAAATACATATTAGTTCTAATATTTGTTTCTTTGTTGTTCCCTAATCATGGAGTGTTTTCTACCTCTTCTCTGTCTATCCTTATCTATCCATCTCTCTCTCTCTCTCTTCCTATCTATATCCTTCAAAGATGAGTTCAGTCCTAATTCCTCCTTTACTATCATTTGATATATCTCAAATGGAATAATATATTTAAAGATCCATGCAAACCTTATAGCATTCTATAAATACTAATTATAATATTAACTAATTGTTTTTATGCAATCTTATTTATGAGTCTTAGTCTTTTCACCCTTACTAAAATATAGTGGATATGGACTGAATTATACTTCCTTGGTATCTCCTAGATCAGTATTTCATTTTTGCCTTTGAATCTCCAGTACCTAGATCAGTGTTAGGCACATAGTAATTGCTTGATAAATGCTTATTGGTGGATTCAAAGTATTACCCTATCTGGCACTTTTCAGGAGTAACTTAATTTAACACAATAGCTTCCAGTTTTCAAAGCATTTTCACATATATAGCATCATAAGATTTAGAGTTTGGAAAAGACTTTGAAAATGATTTATTTCAAAATGCTTATTTGACAGATTAGGAAACTGAACCTCAAAGAGATTTTAAAGTTTCTTGCTCAAGGTTATACAGGGAACAAGTAGCAAAGGTGTAATTTGAGACCAGATTCTATCTTTCCTTCCATCCATACTGTGAAATAGGGTAATTTATTATCCCTATTGTTATTTTTTTTAGGTTTTGCAAGATAATGAGGTCACATATTGCCTGAGGTCACACAGCTAAGTATTAAGAGTCTGAGTCTGGATTTGAGCTCAGATCCTTCTGACTCCAGGGTCAGTGCTCTATCTATCCATTGCACCCTCTAGCTGCCCTTATTATACCTGTTTTTTTAAAAAACCCAAGTGGTTCACCCAAGGTTGCACAGTGTAAATGTCATAGTTGAGGTTAATATCTAAATTTTGATTACTGCTTGAGTTCTCTTTGCCATACACTAAATTGATTTGCTTGACCTCCATCCTCACTAGAATCATAGAACCTTTTGTCATTCACATCCTTACAGACATGACACTATAACAAAATTTGGTGTTGTTTCTTTATGTAAATGTCTGGCTACTTTTATCTTAGGGGAGAAAGCAGCAGTGTAGGATTTCACTGTCTAGTCAACCATTTGATAGCTGTACCAAGAGCCAAAAGGGGATTTTGAAAACACACATAAATGGCCATGCTGGCTCCTTCTGTCCAAGTGAGAATACTGAGAGAAGCCAATTAACAAGTCTCATGTTGTATCTAAATAGCAGGTGGGCATTCCTAGCCATCTGTTGACTTCTCAAGCTAGAGTCCTTGTGAAAGTCACTAATACAACAATAAATGGGACAAATGACCCTGGACATTAATAAAAGACTATATGAAAAGACAATGAACCTGGTTTTCTCCACTGCTGTGGGATCTTGGTCTATAATGAAGATACAGAGGGAAAGCCCTGAAGGGTTTTAGTTCAGAAAAGAAAATGTGTCCTCAACTTCACTGAACCAATGCTTCAGAGCTATTCATGAATAGAATATGGCATCATCAAAGGTAGCAGTCAAGTGTGAACAGACAGTGTCCTGGACATTCACCCACCAGGACCCACATCCTACATAGCTTGAATCTTGTTATGTGCTTGCTAAAGTTGCATAACAAAATTTCCTGTCATTTTAATTTTAGCTCAAGGAGTCAGCACTCATCACAGGAAAAGTATTATGCTAGGCAACCTGAAAATATGTAGAAGAAGGGTTAGGTTGGGTAAGAACATAGCTGATCTCAAAGAGTTCTAGATTATTTAGGTAGAATGTAGCTAGGTACATGAAGTGACTAAACAGGACCACAATGTTCCATTTTTGCAATCTGAATTTTTAAAACTAGACCAAAATAGATTGACTATTTCATCCCAAACAATTTATCTGTAATTCAGGTAGTTAATACCTGAATTGTTGATCTTGATTTCTGATTGTGGGATCAATTGGTCAGACCTGTCCCAGGCATGGATAACTAAAACACTCCAAATTTGCATTTGATAGAGTCACAGTCATTGTGAGTTATTTGCCTGATTGCTCACCCTGGCATATTGCTAATCTGGCCAGGAAATTACTCAAAATGAAAATAGATTCAGGAAGCATGAGTCAAAGGAGTGAAACAGAAAGCCACATCAGGGCAAAAGACAGTTTTTTTGCAAGATTTAAGCTGACAAGAGGAAAGGGGAACCCAAATGTTATATCCTGAGAGTATCAAATCAAGCACAAAAGCAAGATGGACATATGGGGTCAATGACTCACAGGACATTATCAACCAATTAGTTATTCAGCAAACATTTATTAAGCATTCACTATATTGATCATTAAAAATATAAATATAAAAATGAGATAACCCCTGCCCTCAGGAAGTTTATATATATTCTATGAGAGGGATGCAATCCATATAGCTGAATGGTGACAGGAAAGAGTGTTTAGCTCCAGTAGAGATTGTCAGTAGAGTTAAGGACCAATAGATTTTCCCACCTTGACTAATTCTAATTATTTAATTAATTTTCAGAGTAACAACAGTAGCACCAACTAGCATTTATATAGTACTTTAAAATTTGCAATCCTTACAACAATTCTGGGAGGTAGATGTTATTATTATCCCTATTTTACAGAAGAGCAAACTGAAGCAAGAAGTTAAATGTTTGCCTAGGTTACAGGGCAAGCATCTAATATTGGATTTGAACCTTCATTTTCCTGATTACAAGTTCAGCAATCTGTCCTTTGTACCACCAAGTTCTTCTAGGACAAAAAAAGGAAAATGGGACAGGGCAGATAGCAAAAGACCTTGACTATCTAGGTATATCTCCTAAATAAATGGGTGGGATATGAAATCATCGGGGCTTGCCAGATATAGTGAGTTAGCTAAATTTTCAGTCTCTTACCAATCAAGACAACTCAATCCAGGGAAGAATCTCAAAGCTGTATATATTAACTCCTGGGATTCAATGAAATCAGAGAGAAGGCTGTAGAACTAAAATTACAGAGAGGATATTATTTACTAAAAAGTTGTACTCAAGGGAACTGTCACTTTTTCAAGATGAATACCTGTGTCAGTCTGGACTAATGGACCTTAGCTGGAACTAATGATGGCTTTTTCCCCCCCCCTATAAAAATACAACTCTTTGCTATAATAACTGTATAAATTATTAAAGCTATATTTTTTTCAGGGTCTGTTCTTGGCCCTCTTCTCTTCCCCATTTCCATTTTATTCATTGATCTCATCAGTTTCCATGGATCGAGTTGTCATCTCTATACAAATAATTCTCAAATTTATTTATCCAACTCTAACTTCTCTCCTGACCTTCAGTCTCACATCACCAAATGCCTATTGAAAATCTAGAAATGTATGTCCCATAGTTATTTAAAATTAAATAATCCAAAGTAATTCATTATTGTTTCCCAAATCCTTCCCTTTCCAAATTTCCATGACTGTTGAAGGAATGACCATTGTCACAATCAATTGTGACTGATAATTTCAATGTCACTCTCAATTCTTCACTTACACACTGCTTAAATATACAATCTATTATTACCAAATCTTGTTATTTTTACCTTCACAATATCCTTTTCAAAATTTTTTTAATAAAATTAATTCACTCTTATTTCAAAGCCTTCTGAAGATGTAGTCCAAGAAGAGAATAATTACCTCCCCAAACACATGTGTACCCCCAAAACTTTCTCAGAAAAACTGGTATTTTGCTATATATATATATATATATATATATATATATATATATATATATATATATCTCAACAGTAACTACTAAGCTTAATTCCCAATCTACAAAATTTTGAATTCTATTTTTCAATTACATGTAAAGATAATTTTTAACATTCACTTAAAAACTTTTGAGTCCAAGTCTTCTTCCTCCCTCCCTGAGAAGGTAAGCAATTTGATATAGGTTATGTATGTGCAATCATATAAAACTTATCTTCATAAAAGCCATGTTGTGAAAGAAGAAACAGACCAAAAGAAAAAAAGCACAAAAAATAGAGAAACTGATAAATTCTTAATGCAAATAATCAAAATATATATAAAGAAATTATTTAATAAAGCTAGAAGATAAAAGATATAATTTCCTAAATGAAATAACACCAGACCATTATAGACATATAACTCAACATTTCAAAATAATAAGGTCCTACTAAGCTTATAGCTTGTTGAGTATTAAAGTTGATTAGGAAGAGTAAAATGCCACTTTAAAGACCCACCTCCAGCAAACTGTCACACAAAATGTAAAATATGTGATTTGACACAAGATGTCATATATGAATCTTTGAAAAATGCATTAGCATAGATAATTTTTAAACATCAAGTGAGGCATAGAACAAGGAAGCTGTTCAGTAATTTGTCAGTAGTGTCCAACTAGCATCCATATAACAAGAAGACTTGCAGAAAATGTTAATAACTGTCATGGAGTATAACCAAATAGAACCCAAATAGAAAAATGATTTCCTATAAATAAAATTATTCAGATCACTTAGGTAGTTAGGTGGCACAGTGAATCTATTGCCTGATGAAATCAAATAGACTTTAAGTTCAAATCCCACCTTAGACACTTCCTAGCTGTATGACTGTTAGCCACTTAACCTATCTGTTTGCCTCTGTTTCCTCAAATAAATATAAAATTAAAATGAGGGCAACGTATTATAAAACAAACCTTATTATTATTATTATTATTATTATTATTATTATTATTATTATTATTATTATTATTATTATTATTACCACCTTGTTTAGAGAATGACAGTATTGATTGCATCAAGGCCTGGAATGTTACAGACTTTTATAACAGTTCCCTAATCAAGCAAATGAGTCTGATTTAGACAAGATCAATCAAGTAGACAAAGAAACTATATTGATTAGATTTCTGGACTCCAAAGTCTGCATAAAACTCTGACCAAAATGAATGCCAGTTCAGTTCAGTCAGGGGCAGAAAGGAAGAGAAACAAGGGAGGATTAGAAAGCAGTGAACCGAGGTGCAGACTTCATGCTGGTCCTGAATAATGTAAAGGAAACTGAAACAATGACTGAGGAAAGTGTTAATGCTTTGTTTCCCTTCAGTTCCTAAGGGCTTACTCAGGGAAGGAACAGGGAAGTGAATGTTAAATTGCCCAATATAGGAAGAGACTGAGGAAACTTTGTAGACTTAGCTTTGAATATTTGGCCACCAGCAAAAAGCAAGAAGTAAGAAATGAATGGCATAGACATATTGGTATAAATTTGGCTGGAGCTTGGAATGGTTTGATTTAGCAGGAAACTAACTACTCTTTCTTAGATAACTCCAATTCTCATAGGGGAGTGGAGAGCCATTCTTTCCAGCTCTTTCCCTTTGGTATTCTGGCAGACTGACTTTTCTCTTAGTCAATACCCATCAAAGAACAAATGGGGAGTTACTTTCAACTTGTTCAAGGACAAACTATTGGCAAGGAGTTGCCCCAGGCCAGCTACCTCAAAAGGACTTATAAAGAAAGCTTCTCCTTACCAAATCTCTATCATTCTGCTGCTAGTTTAGCTCATTCTTTGTCCAGGGGAATCCAAGAAAGGTACAGGTTCATTTTTGATTTGCAATTTTTGTAATTCAACGTTATGTGATCAATAAAAAAAAATCTCTTTAGTTCTTTTAAAGCTCTCAGCAAGAGAAATTCCCAATGATTTAGAAAGAGAATTTCTTTCATGCTCTCTGTGGAGTTGACAATTACCTTCATTGCACAGCCTTTGATCAAGAGAAATACATGCAAACCACTCATGCATTTGGGTTATTCACATTTTTCTGACTTAATAACAACTTATATAGAAACTAGGAAAATAGAAATATAAAATATAAATATTAAACTAAAAGAGATAAACTTTGGAAGCAGTATTCATTATTATTAGTTGGTACTGATTAAAAAATAGCAAAGTAAAATCAATGGGAAGTGATTAGATATATAAGATGCAGAAACAAATTAACATAATAGTATAATGTTTAATAAACCCAAAGATCTTGACCATTAGAATAAGAATTCATTGGTTAATAAACAATGTTGGGAAACTGAAAAAGCTATCCGGCAGAAATTAGATTTTAATCAATAGTTAGAAAATATGACATAATAAGTTTCAAAGCGATAAATGCTCTACATGTAAAGGATTATATGATAAATTAGAAGAAGAGAGAGACAACCTTGGAAAGGAATAAGAGACATGATCAATAAAGGGATTAAAAAAGATAAAAGGGGTAAGATATACTATTTTGAACACATAAAATTGAAAAGATTTTTTGAAAAACAGAATCAGTATATTTAAAAATGAGAAGAGAATCAGTTAAGTGAAAAGAAAAAAATTGAAACAAATTTCTCTGGAAACTTAGGGGAGTATTCATCAATTGAGAAATGGTTAAATAAATTATGGTATATGAATATAATGAAATATTGTGTTTTTTCTTTCTTTGTATTGATCTTACTTTATTTTTTAATTTTACAATTTTTCCCCTAATCTCCCTTCTCTCCCCCCCACCCTCACAGAAGGCAGTCTGATAGTCTTTACATTGTTTCCATGCTATACATTGATCAAAATTGAATGTGTTGAGAAATCATATCCTTAAAGTAAAAAATAAAATATAACAGATAGCAAAATTATATAACTTTTTAAAAATTAAAGGTAATATAGTCTTTTGTCTTTGTTTAAACTCTGCAACTCTTTCTTTGTGTACAGATGGTATTCTCCATTGCAGATACCCTAAAATTGTCCCTGACTGTTGCACTGATGAAATGAGCAAGTCCATTAACACTGATCATCAACCCCATGTTGCTGTATGGTATATACTATGTTCTTTTGGTTCTGCTCATCTCACTCAGCATCAGTTCATGCCAATTCTTCCAGGCTTCTCTGAATTCCCATCCCTCCTGGTTTCTAATAGAACAAAAGTGTTCCCTAATGTACATATGCCAAAATTTGTTCAGCCATTCCCCAATTGATGGACATTCACTCAATTTCCAATCCTTTGCCACTACAAACAGAGCTGCTAGGAATATTTTTGAACAAGTGATGTTTTTGCCCTTTTTCATGATCTCTTCAGGGTATAGACCCAGTAGTAGTATTGCTGGATCAAAGGGTATGCACATTTTTATTGCCCTTTGGATGTAAAAATATTATGTTTAAGAAATAATAGAAATTATAGATAAACAGACTGAAAAAATAGCAGAAGATTTGTATGAACTATTTGTAAGTCAGTAAGATTTACATTTATTAGGCATGAATTAGGCATCAAGTACTATGCTAAACATCGAAAATCTAAAGAAAGGTAAAAAATAAGACAAAACAAAACAAAACAAAAACCAGTCCTGATTCTCAAGGAGCTCAAATTCATAGGAAAATAGTATGCAAACTATAAATAAACAAGATAGATTTAGGTTAATTTTGGAATATTCTCAAACTAAAATTAAGGAAGACCAGAAAACATTTCTTGTGGAAGATGAAGTTTTAGTTGACACTTGAAGGAAGCCAGGAGGCCAAGATGAGGAGATAGAGAATTTGAGGCATGGAGGGTAACTAGTGAAAATTCACAAAGTTGAGATTTAGACAATTCTTAACATGGTGGTCAGTGTCACTGGATCAAGAAGTACATGGGGTGGGGTAGGGGAGAGAGTTTGGTCTAAAAAGACTGGAAAGATGGAATGATAGTATTCCATCACAACCACAACAACCTGTTCGGCCCTTTCTCAATTGATGGATACATTCCTGAAATTTCTAGTTCTTTGCCACCACAAAAATGCAGCTTTAAATATTTTAGAATATATAAGTTCTTTGCCTTTTTTCCTATAAATCTTTGGAAATAAACCTAGTAGTGAGCATGATTTCAGATTGTTCTTCAAAATGGTTTGCTTGGTTCACAATTTCACAAACAATGAATTAGTGTCCCAATCTTTTATATATCTCCTCCAACATTTGTCATCTCCTTCAATCACTTTTGTCAATCTGATGGGTATAAAATAATAATTCAAGATTATTTTAATTTGCATTTATCTAAACAATAATGAGTTAGCGCATTTTCCTCATATGACTAAACATTGTTTAGATTCTTTTTCCAAAAACTGTTCACACCCTTTAATCATTTGTCAATTTAATAACTTTTACAGATTTGACAGTTATATAAATGAGATAAGACCTTTATCTGAAAAACTATCTATAAAATTTCTCCGCTCAGGTTTCGGCTTTCCTTCTGATCTTGAATATGTTTGTCTTATTTGTACAAAACCTTTTAATTTAATGTACATTTAAATATCTCTAGACAGGATAAAATACCTGGGATTACACCTTCCAAAAGAAGCTCAGGAGCTATATAAGCAAAATTATAAAAAAACCACAACTTTTTATACAATAAAATCAGATTTTAAAGGTTAGAGAGATATTAATTGTTCAAGTATTTATAGGACAAATATAATTTAAATGACATTTTTATTTGAACTTATTTACATATTTAATGTTATCCCAATTAAATTACCCCCAATTTTTTACTCAGAAAATATAATCACAAAATTCACTTGGAAGAACATTTCATAAACACTGAAGGAAATATTGAAAAAAAAATAAATGAAGGAGGTTTATTAGTGCCAGATCTTAAACTATTATATGGCACTAATTACCAAAACTATCTAATACTAAGAAATAGAAAGGTACAATAATGGAACATAGTAGGTATACAATTTCAAACAGCAAATAAAAATAACAGCCTTGCATTTGACATATTAAGGACTTAAGATTTGGGATAAGAATTCATTATTTAGTAAAAAATGTTGAGAAAACTGGGAAGCACTATCACAGAGCTATTGTAAGGAAAGAACTTTATTAATTCCACTGTGTTATAGAAATGCTAGCTGTTATTATAAGAGGGAAATTGAAAACCTAGTTAAAATAATGTTCTCACACTAAACTTTAACTACTATTAATCACTCTAAAATTAGTGTTGAATCTCACTACAATAGGAAATATCTCTGCATAGGAAATGAACTAAAATTTACATCAAAAGTTTTCGTAATTTTCTTTCAAAAGTTAAATCTCTTTTAAATTTAAAAGACATTTGAATGGAATAATTTTGCAACAGTTATGCAGTGATTTACTTAAATTCACAAAGTCTCAATTTTATATATATATATGTGTGTGTGTGTGTGTGTGTGTGTGTGTGTGTGTATAAATGGGTGACCAGGATAGTGATAAGTGATAAGTGATAGTGATAAGTCAATTTTCATTTTATATAAGTTCACTTCCCTACCTTGCTAGAGCTACAAATAAGGATAAAAATGAACTAATCTGACTTGCTAGCTTTTCTTTTTTGCCTACTCCCTGACAGGTGGTGATATTAATTAGCAGTTATATCCCCCAAAGGTATATAGATAGAGGGGAAGTAAGGTAAGAAAACAATATAGAAAACCTACAAATTAGAAAATCAGTCCCTGAATAATCAAGAGTTGGCTTTCTGTGTATATTGTGGCTATAGCATGTGTCAATCTAACAATAATATTAATTGTTTAGGGTAACAGAAAAAAGTGATTCAATTCATGTGTATTTATTAAAAGTAAATGAATTTTTATAGGCAACACTATTTACTTTGCCACACTTGTTATGTTATTGGAATAGTAAAATCTAGATGAATATAGGCCTATAATCAGCACTGAATCTTAGAGATTTACAGATGATTAAGAGGTTATAAATTGTTAAAAGTCTTACATCCAGTATGAGTCAAACCTAGAAAACTAGGTTTTAACTCTAGGGCTGGATATTCTTCTGCTTCTTCTCAAGCTTTATTAAATGTTTGCAACTAAATGAACTCCTTGTAACTTCTGACTGACTTTAGGAAAACTCTTTTAGAGACAGTGTGGTGTAGTGTTAAGAACATTGGAACTGCATTAAAAACTTTGGATTTTTGGTACAGTTTCTGCCCCTTTGTGCTTCTATGATCTTGGACCAGCCACTTAACCCTCTGGGGTCTCAGTTTACTCCTCTGTAAAGAGAATATGTGAATATGTTAGATTAGATGGCTTCCAGCTCTACAATCTTTTGATATTGCCTATTGTACATTTTTTTTGAAAGAAGTAAAAATAGCAAGGAAATGAAGACATAAAAGTAGTTTTCCAATTAGTCTTGGCTCATATATGACCAGTTTAAATGAAAAAGTAGAAACTATTTACTCTAGCAGTATTTGTTTTTTTATTTGCTTTATTTAGTGCTTGGAAAATTCTTACCACTAAAAATTCTTGAGTCAATAGTTACTATTTATCCTTATTTTAACTAGCTTGGCAAATAGGTTACAAAGTTATTCTACCCCATGATAAAACAGTTGTAGCTCTTGCCTCTTTAGCAATTAATTTCCTTGTGTCACATTCAAAATGAGTGTTGGGTTAATTCTTTTAGCAAAGAATTGAAACATGTAGAAGGTCAATCAAAGGGCATAACTAGCTTAAAGGGAAAAACAAATTAAAACACAAAATCATATATTTTTAAACTGAGTCATAATATGATTTAGCATGACTTCTTATAATTGTAACCATACATATATATATATATGATTCATTGGTAGGCCTGACATCTTAGTATTTTCCTGGAAAGGGCTGGAATATTCCTCTGCTTTCACTGGAAGCATCATATAGCATTCAGTCCTACAACATTTTATGGAAATAATTTAAAAAGTTATTGAAATGAAAGTCAATGGGTTGAGGTAAAAGTCCTGGGAT
The DNA here is from genome assembly GCF_037893015.1 of Macrotis lagotis. Classification (NCBI taxonomy): domain Eukaryota; kingdom Metazoa; phylum Chordata; class Mammalia; order Peramelemorphia; family Peramelidae; genus Macrotis; species Macrotis lagotis. The sequence goes on from NC_133666.1 coordinate 194,112,988, forward strand.
TCTGATTAAGAGATCTGTATGAACAGAGCAGACCACCCAGATCTCATAGGTCTATCAATCAAGCCAGTACCTGTTCAGGGAAAGACACTAACAGTTTCTCAATGAAAGTAGAGATGGGTCAGAGACATGTATAGCCTACAAAACTCAGAATCTTGAGGCAGAAAAAAGAGACAGCTTCAGAAAAGACTCAGGTTATTAAGAAAACCATAGTAGGTTCCTTCAAGTCTCTTAGCAGAGAACAGTATAGCATGGGAATAACCACACACAACAGTATAGGACCTCAAAAGATCCTAACACTTTGTCCCTAAATTCCATACAGGGTGTTGACAATTCTGGTCTCTGAATTTCAAAAGCTCAGGAGGATCTAACCCTATGACATGAATGTCTACACAGAAAGTCTGCTAAGCCAGGGTGAGGTCAAGCAGACTACCTTGAACTAAAAGAGCAGCAGGGGATTATGCTGTTCTCAACACAATGCCCAATTTCAACAACTAAAGATGACGAAATGAGCAAACCAAAGAAGACAGCAACTAATATAAAAACCTAGAGATAACCTGAAATCTGGCCTGTAAGGGGATAGCAATTCTGTGAAACTTCAGAAAATCAATGTAAAAAAATTGAGTTTCTGCAGGAACTAAACGAGTATTTAGAAGAAATGAAACAAGAAATTTTTAAATGAAATAAAATTCTTGGAGGAAATAATAGGAAAGAGCATAAATAGCTTAGAATACAGATAGGCAAATCTTACCAATTAATGGATGCTATGAAGTAGCAAGAACAATTAACAAAATCAAAAGAGTTAAAAAAACCAAAATAAAATGTGAACTCTGATAACAAAAGCAACTGATTTAGGAAAAAAAGATCAAGGAGAAATAATTAAGAATCAATAGACTCTTTGAAAAGTTAGGGGAATACCTAGATACTATATTTCAAGAAATCACAAATAACAATGAAAACAGTTCAGCTCTATTGGAACCAGATGGTAAAGTGAAGATAGAATGAAACTACCAATTACCACTTGAAAGAAGTACTAAAAAAGTCCTAATAATGACATAGTCAAAATCCAGAGCTTTTACATCAAAGATAAAACAATATAAATGCCCAGAAATAAGAAGCCCAAGTACCAAGGAATTAGAGTCAGGATCACTCAACTGTTGGTAGCTTCTACTTCATACTAGAGGAAATATACGAATATAATATTCTAGAAGTCATAAGATAAAAGTTTAAAATAAAAAACAACTTAACCTAAAAAAGATGCATGTAATGGTACAGAGAAAAATGAATCATTAATGAAATAGAAGACTTTTAAGCATTTCTAATGAAAAAACTAGAGGAATTTTGAAATAAAAATACATGATTCAAAAGAAACAGAAAATAATATATTTATTTGTGAAAATGGAAGGGGATATACGTTGATCTAAGAATGAAATTCTAAAAGAAGAAAAAGAAACAAAAATTCCTTTAGAACTTCATCTTTAAAAGGTATTGAGATACTTTTAAACAAGAAAAATAAAAACATATGGATGGATTAGTTCTATTTTAAGAAGGTAAAAATAAAGGAGTTGCAAGTAATTCATTAGCATAGAAATAATAATAATAATGATAATAATAATATATGATAGTAATAATACCATTGTAAATGCTACCTAAATTGTACCAGCTATGTGCTAGGTACTGAAATAAATGCTTTCATAAATATTATCTCATTTGATCCTCAAAACAAATCTGGGAGACAGGTGTTCATTTTATACTCATTTTATGGTTAAGGAAATGAGGCAGGCAGAGTTTAAGTGACTTTCCCAGGATCACACAGCTAGCAAATACCTGGGGTCAAATTTGAACTCAGGACTTTCTGACTCCAAGCTTAGCACTCTATCCACTGTACCATATAATTGCTTAGAAGTTGTGTAATTTGCTATTTCTCATAATTGGGATGCATAAGAATACATCAAAATGGAGGAAGAGATGGTGAGAGATGGCATCAAATGAACTACACTGTATGTAAAGGTGGGTTGAGCATACACGAACACAATTATTTCCTTTGAATCCCATGTTTTCAATATAGAAAAACATGAAACTCAAAGGAAATAACTTGGGATGATGGAGATTTAAGAGGAAGGATGACATAGGTTTGTTTATGAATAGAATTAGCTTCCAAATACTGAAGGTAAGGGGAAAAAAGAAAATAACTAGGGGTGGCTAGGTGGCATAGTGGATAAAGCACTGGCCCTGGAGTCAGGAGTACCTGGGTTCAAATCTGACCTCAGACACTTAATAATTACCTAGATGTGTGGCCTTGGGCAAGCCACTTAACCCCGTTTGCCTTGCAAAAAAAAAACTAAAAAAAAAGAAAATAACTATAACCTATATAGTATATATTTATGCTTATGTATATGTGTATATATGCATATGTATATGTCAATAAGTATTTATCTTTATTAAAGGTACCAAGAAATTAGAAAATTGTAGGAAAATGGTGTTGGGAAAATGTAAGGGAATATTATATCATAAAAAACTTTAAAATAGATGATTTCAGAGAATCTATATAGGATTCACTGATATGGTGTGAAATGAGTAGAACTAAGACAGTTTCCAAAAAGAATAACCATGTTATTCAAACAAGGTTATTCTTTGAAACTTGAGAAATTTTAAACAACTTAAGACATATAAAAAAATTCAACAACCAATGTCATCTTCAAAGAATCTATGATGAAGCAAATTACACATTTCTGATTGAGAGGTGAAGGATGCAAGGTATTAAAAAAGAAAAGACAAAAGGCAGCTAGGTGGCACAGTGAATAGAGCACCAGCCCTGGAGTCAGGAATACCTGAGTTCAAATTCAGCCTCAGACACTTAATAATTACCTAGCTGTGTGACCTTGGGCAAGTCAGTTAACCCCATTACCTTGTAAAATCCTAGAAAAAAAAGACATACCTTTTTGGACATGGTCACTATGTGACTTCATTTTGCTTAACAAAATTTATTTGTTTCCATTTTTTTCACTTTCTATCTCTTATTTTTAATCAAGAAGACAGGTTGGTGAAGAGGAAATATTAACAACAGCAATTCCCTCCCCCAAAAAGAGGGCCATGAAAATATTCTTTAAAATGCATAGAAGAGGGGCAGCTAGATGGCACAGTAGTTAGAGCACTAGCCCTGGAGTCAAAATAACCTGAGTTCAAATCTGGCCTTAAATACTTAATTATTGCCTAGCTGTGTATCCTTGGGCAAGTCACTTTACCCCATCATCTTAAATTTTAAAAAAATTAAAAATTTTAAAAATGCACAGAAGAGAACAGTTAGACAATGGGAGGCAAATATAGACAAAAAAGTTTTGAAAGTAAAATATGAAATTCATTAAATACTTTTAAAAACCATGCATTATAAAATGAATGCTCACTTTTTTTTAAAACAATATTTTGGTTGATATGCTATGGGAGAGGTATTTTAATTCAGATCTGAAGCATTAATTTAATTTTTTTTTAAATTAGCAAGGAAAAATTACCAGAACATTTTAGGCAGGTTTTTTTTCTAGTTCTAAGGGACAAAATTTGCATGACAATGATCAAAATCTTAAGTCTCTATACTACCACCAAGTAAAACCCAAAGTACTTTACAAGAAATATTAGAACTTCCAGTTAAGATAGTTGCTGTGAGAAGATCATAGGATCTTAGATTTGAAGCTGGAAGAAATCTTAGAAGTAATAGGGATCTTGGATCAAAGATCTCATGAGGCCATCATGTAATGATCAAGAAATCCCAAGAGAAATAATTGTAAGTGCTTTCATTTAGCCCAAGGTTAGAATCCTGAGGTCGTTGTAATAGTGATGCTACAAAAGAAACCCCCATAAGTAGAGATAAACAGGGTAAAAGCTGCTAGCACTTTGATCAGAAACACTTCAGGAACACCTCAAGCCCAGTTCTGACTTGTATTTTTTTTTTTAATGAAGAAAATGTAAGGCAACTACTCTCAAACCACAAGAGTATCCGCAACAACAGCAGTAATATCAGCAGCAGCAACATCTGATCTGGAAAAGTTGAGGGGGCGGCTAGGTGGTGCAGTGGATAAAGCACCAGCCCTGGAGTCAGGAGTACCTGGGTTCAAATTCGGTCTCAGACACTTAATAATTACCTAGGGGTGTGGCCTTGGGCAAGCTACTTAACCCCATTTGTCTTGCAAAAACCTAAAAAAAAAGGTGAGAGTTAATTAACACTTCTTGTAAACTATGGCCAAAGACAAAATCAGGATATCACTGATGAAAATTATTTGAACTGGAAGCAAAGAGAAAATAGGGATGGCTGATCATACTAGTTTTTGAAATGACAAATTTTAAAATTCTCAAAAAAGTCATAGCCAAATTCCAGAGTTTCCAAAGGAAAGAAAAATGCTTCTAACAGGTATCAAAATGCTCAAATGAAAAGGTAAGAAATGAAAATTTTTTAATAAAAAAATAGAAATTCTGAAAGAATAGATATTAACAATACAAGGAAGAACATCATTGAATTGATTAAAGTGATTAAATAGATAAATTATTAACTAATCTGACCTTTTAAAAAATATACGAAAATCAAATTGCCAATTATCAAAAATGAAAAATGAAAATGAACAACAAATGAAGAGGAAATAAAATAAATTATTAGAAATATAATTTGTCCCGATTATATGTTAACTAAACTGATAACATAAATGAAATATATGAATATTTATAAAATAAAAAATATTCAGATTAACAGAATTTAAATTTAAATAACCCAATAGCATGAAAAGAAATTATCAAGTCATAAATGAATTCCTAAAATAAAATGACCAGATGGATTTACAAAGTAATTCTATCAGATATCAAAAGAACAATTAATTCAGCATTATAAATATTATTTTAAAACCAGGAAAAGAAAATATCTTAATAAATTCTTTCTTTGAAACTATATATCTTTATACCCAAAGCAAGAAGAGACAAAGCAAAGAAAGATAAAAGACCAATTTCTTTCTTTCTTTTTTTTTATTTTTATTTTTTTTTAGGTTTTTGCAAGGCAAATGGGGTTAAGTGACTTGCCCAAGGCCACACAGCTAGGTAATTATTGTCTGAGACCAGATTTGAACCCAGGTACTCCTGACTCCAGGGCTGGTGCTTTATCCACTGCGCCACCTAGCCACCCCAAAAGACCAATTTCTTAATTAATACCAAAGTAAAAAAAGAATTATTAGGAAAAAATTACAGCATATCTAGATGATTATACATAAGATTTTAATTAAATTTTACAGCTTAACCAAAAAATCAAGTGATTTACATATGATATAATTAATAAGCCAATGATAAATGACATGAATGATATTCTTTAATCAAATGATTATATTAATTATATTAATTATTATTATATTATATTATTTTATGATTATATATAATTATATTAATCAGAAAAAATTGACAAATAAAGCTCTTTCTGCTAAATACATTAAAGGAAAAGAAATAATCCATAATCCTTAATATGTTCATTAATATCTGTGTGAAATTAAGAGCCAGCATTACCTGGAATGGAGGGAAGGAGAAGAAAAGTTTTTTATTTGTTTGTTTGCTTTTCTTCTATAAGATCAGGGCTAAAGCAAGAATAGCCATCAGCCCCACTATTATTTGATATAATTTTTAAAACATCCTACTGTGGCAAAAAAGACAAAAAAAAATCACCAATGAAAGGGAAATCAGCAAAGGCAAAGAAGCAATACAATGATCCATTTTTACTAGATGAAATGATGGTTTACTCCAAGAAAGTCAGAGATTCAGCTAAAATTAGCAAGAAAATTCATTCAAAAAGCTACAAAATATAGAAAATATTTGGGAATCAATAAAACAAAATATTCAAAGTCAGGATTATGACCACAAACATTCATTATAAAAATAAAGACAAATAAGTGGATAGATTAACATTCTAATTTTTGATTAGTGTCAATAATTTTTTTAAAAAACAATCTTACATAATATAATTTCCTTTTTTTTTCAGATCCATACTTTTTCAGATACATATTATAAGCAATACTTTGCTTATAGAGCTAGAGAAAAGGAAGGACATTCATCTGGAGAAACAAAAGGTCATGAATCTCTAGAGAAATTATGATTTAAAAAAAGCAAACTGGAAAGAGGACTAATAGTACCAGTCTCAAAATACATTACAATGGGCAACTAGGTGGCACAGTGAATACAGCACTGGCCCTGGAGTCAGGAGGATTTGAGTTCAAATCTGATGTCAGACACTTAATAATTACCTAGCTGTGTGACCTTGGGCAAGTCACTTAACCTCATTGTCTTGCAAAAACCTTAAAAAATACATTACAATTTAGCAATCATCAACATTATTTGGTGTCAGTTAAAAATAGAAAAAAAATGTACACATTTAAGTACACATGAACCAGAAATAAACTTACTGGGGGAGGGGGGCTAGGTGGTGCAGTAGATAGGGCATCAGCCATGGAGTCAGGAGTACCTGAGTTCAAATCTGACCTCAGATACTTAATAGTTGCCTAGCTGTGTGGCCTTGGGCAAGCCACTTAACCCCACTGCCTTGCAAAAACTAAAAAAAAAAAAAAAATTACTAGGGTAAGGATTTGCTGTTCAATAAAGATCCAGGGGAAATTAGAAAGTAGTTTCTCAGGGATTAGGTATGCACCAACAATTCAGGTGATATACCATAAGTAATTTCCAACGCATGTATGACATATATGGAAATGTCATAAAAACAAATTAGAAGACCAAAGAGAGAAATACCTTAATCATCATGAATGGGGAAAGAATCCATGAACTATCAAGAGACAGAAAGAATCTCAAGTAAAATTTCAAATACCTAAAATGGAGTAATTTATACAAAATCCAAAATTAGAAAGGAGATGGTTAATCATCAAAGAAAAAAATGCAGGATGCTAGATAAAAATCTTATATACAAGATATAAAATATATCTATGGAAATAAATAAGATTTAAACCATTCCTCAATAGATAAATGAATTTAGTTAGCTAGTTCTCTAAAGGAAAAACAAACAAAACAAGCTATCAACAACCATATGGACTGGGAGCCAAAATGGCAGAGAAAAGGCAAGGGATTTGCCTAGTATTTCCCCAAAACCTCTCTGAACACTTTTAAATAATGCCTCAAAACAAATTCTAGAGTTGCAGAACTCCCAAAAGGATGGAAGTTTGGTGAGTCACTCTAGGGTGAGAGTGGAACATAGTCCATTGAAGGCTGTACTAGTGCAGAATGGACTCCAACAAACTAGGAACAAGCCTTAGGAGCAATTGAAAAAACAGAGAAGAGACTATTTCTGAAACTCTCAGCCCACAAACAATACAGGGATCAAACAACTGATCAGAGGTGATTATGGTTTCTTTGTTGGCACTGGAAACAGTAGGACTCAATTGCTTTGACCATACTAAGATCTGGGTTGCAGTCCTGAGCAGCAATCCTAGGGTGTGGAGGAATAGTAGCATCATAGAGCTTGAGGCCATAGTGAAGTGAGGACCATTGTCATAGTTTCAGGGCAGAAAACAGTGATAATGGTTACTTACAGACCATAGCATAGGCCAGTAGAGTAATAAATACATCTCTCCTTAGAACATCTCAGAAGAACTAAAAACTTACAGTTCCCTAGAAGTATCTCTGAAAAAAAGCTGCACAAAACTTCTAAAGCTTGGGACAGCGTAGCCTCCACTCTGAAAGCAGAGCTCCAGGTTAGCAGAGTTAAAAGGTAAGAAATAGGCTGGAACATGAGCAAAGAAGAGAAAATAATTGTAACTATCAAAAGTATTATGATAATCAAGAAGATCAAAATGCATATTCAGAAGACATCAAAGTCAAAACTCCTACATCTTAAGCTTCAAAGGAAAAATATGAATTGGTCTCAGGCCACTGAAGAGCTCAAAAAATTTTTAAAAAATCAATTGAGAGGTAGAGGAAAAATTAGGAAGAGTCAACAGCTTGGTAAAGGAGGCACAAAAAAATAATCCTGAAGAAAATAGCATCTTAAAAATAAAACAGACCCAATAGTAAAAGAGGTACAAAAATCTATTGAGGAGAATGTCTTGAAAAAGAGAACTGGTCAAAAGGAGAAAGATATTTTAAAAGTTCACTAAATCCTTAAAAAAGAATTAGACAAATGGAGAAAGAGGCACAAAAATTCATAATTCCTTAAAAAAGCAGAATTGGTCATTGGAAAAGGAAGTACAAAGGCTCAGTGAAGAAAATTATTCCTTAAAAATTAGAATTGAGCAAATGGAAGCTGATGACTTTATGAGACATCAAGAAACAAAACAAAAGAAAAAACAAGACAATGTGAAATGTCAATGGGAAAATAACTGGTCTGGAAAATAAAGGAGAAACAATTTTTAAATTATTGAACTAGCTGAAAGCCATGACAAAAAACAACCAACAAAGAGTTTAGATATCATCTTTCAAAAAATTAGCAAAGAAAACTGAATTGATATTCTAGAACCAGAAGATAAAATTATTTAAAGGAATCTACCACTTACCTCCTGAAAGATATCCTCAAATGAAAACTACCAGGAATATTATAACCAAATTCTAGAGCTCCAAGATCAAGGACAAAATACTGCAAGCAGTCAGAAAGAAATATTCTAAATCACTATTGATTGGAGAAATTCAATGCTGAGGTACTACCTCATACCTATTAATTTGTCTAATAAGCCTGAAAAGGAAAATGACAACTGTTGGATGAGATGTGAGAAAATTGAAACACTAATGCACTATTGGTGAAGTGGTATTCTGATTCAACTATTCATTAGAGCATTTTGTAACTATGCCCCCAAAATTATAAAACCATGCATACACTTTGATGTAATAATACCGTCATTCAAAGACTTTTCACTAACAATCAGGTAGATGACTGGCTTTTAAGCAAAAATATTTATTATGATAGTATAGAAAGAATAGTAGTTGCAAAAATATTCTCCTCCCAAAAAATATAAGGCATATTATCTGGAGAGTAAAAATGCTTAAAGAATAGAGTAGGAGAGCAGGCATAAACTTTAAGCTTAAGAATATGGCACATGACCATATGGCAGAGGGGTAACTCATAACTCTCTTGTTACCAGAGGTCTTTTTTTATTTCATTTTTAAGAGAGCTACCTTTAGGAAATGGCACTTTGTCTTTTTGTAGCCTGTAACCATCACTTCTCTCTGTTATGAGGGGCTACACTCTTTAAATATGACTTTCATTGGGTGACTACATCTAATAACTGGATGTGTTGGCTGCTACTCATCCAATCTCTTTGATTATAACTGGATAGATGTCCAGCTTACTAGTCAAGTCTCTAAGTTTCTCTGATAACATGGCTGGAAAGCAGGAGTCTCTCTCTTTTCTCTCTCTCTCTCTCCTTTTCACAGAAGTCTACTTTCACAGAGTTGAAACTAATCCTGTGAAATAAAATTGCTCAAGGAGAAAGTGAAACAGGGAAAGAAAAACAGGGAAAAAAACTCATTTCTACCCCCTTAAAAACATTTCTATCCCAGGGGTTTGCCTTCAATTCTCAAACTGAAATCCTCCAAAGTAGAACTCTTCCATCCCTAGACTGATTCAATACTTGATTAGCTAATCCTGAACTGACTTACTATTTTTAATTCTAGCCCAAGGGGTAAGACTTGATCTACATAGTTGAGTATATGATGCTTCCTAAATCAGGTCATTAGTCTTTAATCAAATACCAGACTTTATAATCTTCTCAAACCCTAAAATCTTCCAGATTAATTGAAGACTAATTCACACTTTAATTAAACATTTGATTGATTCAATCCAGGTGTCTAGGCTTTTTGAAATAACATCATTCAGAATAAAGGTAGAAGTTCACTTACACACTTAGCAACATCTTCTGAATCCTGACATATGCTCTACTTAAAGATAACTATCATGAGACTTGACTTTTGACAATAGTTTTAGAACCTATGTCAGTATAAGTGATTAAAGTAATGTTTGGCAAATATAAGCTTGTCATCATCTGAAATTTACTTGCTCATATTGTAAGTTTCTAAGAAAACAAATTTTTAAGCTTTATGTAATCTTAATAGAACTTAGCCTACTTATAGATTGTAGTTTCCCATTCAGTTTCACTAGAGTTTTTTAATGTTATTTTATTTTTTCCAATTACTTGCAAAAATAGTTTTCCAACATTCATCTTTTTGTAAGATTTTAAGTTTCACATTATCTACCTCCCTCCCTTCCTTCCCCCTCCCCATAACAGTAAGCTGATAAAAGTTATATACATATACAACTATGTTTAACTTATTTTTATATTTTCACTAGACTTTTGACCCAGACTCCTTCAGTCCCCATTTTTCTTCTTCATCTTTCTTCATTGATTCAGTTCTTCCCTTCATGATATTGAAGCTAAGAGCAAGAAATGTTATTCAAAAATACAAAAATCAGTAACTGGAATTCAGGCTGGTACGTGGAAGATCCAAAGTTTTCTTTTGTGTCTGGAAAGGGTCAGTGACCAGAATTAAGATCATAAACAAGGGAGTCATTGAGTCCTGGACCAGAGACAGACCACTAGGTTTGAATACTAAAATAAATAGTAGAGGTAATAGCTTGTCCCACTTGGTATATAATAAGATATGTGACTACCCTACTCTACAGATGCTTCTAAATTTGCTATGGCAGGACAACTTTCACTATTCTCACCTCTATTACTCTCCACAGGAATAACAATCTTTAAGGATGATCAGATATTTGCTTTCATATATGAGAATTCCACTTTGGTCAACCTTGTTTGTAAGCCACTCAATGAATTATAAACAATAATAACTTTTACATTTACTAGCTTTATGATTCCTCCAAAAGCCTCAGGTGGACTTATCTGTCAGATAGGGATAATACTTGCACTAGGTATCTCCTCTGATAGAATGAAAGCTCACTGAGGGGAGGGGCTGTTTTATTTTTCCCTTAATATCCCCAGTGACAAGCATAACCTGGCACATAGGAGATGTTTAATAAATGTTTGGTATTAATACCTTTCTCACAACATTATTGTGAAGAAATCTTTATAACCTTAAAGTTCCATAGATACATGTTAAAATTCTATTTTTATAATGCCTTGCTTTCAAGGCCCTCCACAGAAAAACTCCATACTTCCTTTACAATAATTTTTACCATTTCCCCCAAGATTTACCCCTTTATTTCAGTTAGAATATTCTATTTAATATCTTATGCACACCATAAGCTAATTTCTACACGTAGAATTTTTTTTTGTTTTGTTTTGTTTTTAGGTTTTGGCAAGGCAAATGGGGTTAAGTGGCTTGCCCAAGGCCACACAGCTAGGTAATTGTTAAATGTCTGAGACCGGATTTGAACCCAGGTACTCCTGACTCCAGGGCCCATGCTTTATCCACTACACCACCTAGCTGCCCTTCGTAGAATTTTTTTTAATGGTATTGAGTAAATATGGTCTTCTACCTATCTAAATCCTACCTAACATTCTATGTCTAGCTCAGTAACTCCTTTTTAAAATTATTTATTTTGAATTTTACAATTTCTCCTCAATTTCACCCCCCCAGAAGGCAGTCTGTTAGTCTTTACATTGTTTCCATGGTATGCAATGATCTAAGGTGAATGTGATGAGAAAGAAATCATATCCTTAAGGAAGAATAATAAAGTATAAGAGATAGCAAGATTATATAATATCAGTTTTTTTTTCTAAAATTAAAGGTAATAGTCCTTGATCTTTGTTCAAGCTCCACAATTCTTCCTTTGGATACAGATGGTATTCTCCATTGCAGAAAACCCCAAATTATCCCTGATTGTTGCACTGATGGAATGAGCAAATCCATTAAGATTGCTCATTACACCAATGTTGCTGTTAGAGTGTACAATGTTTTTCGGGTTCTGCTCATCTCACTCAGCATCATTTCATTCAAATCCTTCCAGGCTTCCCTGAATTCCCATCCCTCCTGGTCTCTAAGAGAACAATAGTGTTCCATCACATGCTATACTACAATTTATTGAGACATTCCCCAATTGATGAACATTCCCTCGATTTCCAATTACAGGGCTGCTATGAATATTTTTGAACAAGTGATGTTTTTACCATTTTTCATGATCTCTTCATGGTATAGACCCAAGTAGAGATATAGCTAAATCAAAGGGGATGCACATTTTTAATTGCTCTTTGGGTGCAATTCCAATTTGCTCTCCAGAAAGGTTGGATGAGTTCACAGCTCTACCAACAATGTATTATTATCCAAGATTTCCCACATCCCTTCCAACATTGATCATTGCCCGTTATGGTCATATGGGCCAGTCTGAGAGGTGTGAGGTTGTACTGTTGTACCCAAAGAGTGAGACCAGAGTTTGATAAGGTTGGAGATCTTTAATATTCCCGGGGACTATCTGGGGTTTGAGTACCCAAATCAGACAGTATCTGAGTGTTCAGGGGATAGGGTTTTTATAGTGTTTTTTGTGGGGGGGGTACTGAGAGCAAGCAAAATACAGAAAAGCAAAGACAGCAGTTAGATATATTATCTTGACATATACATATGTAAACATAGGGTTCCATATAGATAGGGGTGAGAATGGGGCGGCTAGGTGGCACAGTGGATAAAGCACAGGCCCTGGAGTCAGGAGTACCTGGGTTCAAATCCGGTGTCAGACACTTAATAATTACCTAGCTGTGTGGCCTTGGCCAAGCCATTTAACCCCATTTGCCTTGCAAAAAAACCCCTAAAAACAAAAGATAGGGGTCAGAAAGGGTCAGAGTCTTTGTGTAACAATTGCACACATTTTCTGAGATGGGGGAGTCAGGAATTTACTATCTTATGTTTCCAGTCACATCTGGGGAAGGGGGAGGCAGTACTGGAATTTAACAGATACAACAAGATAATTAGGCTAACAAGGGTGCTTTGTAAATCTTTTGACAATTTTATGGTATATCCATGACCCCCATGATCCTATTAGACTATCTTCAGACCTAAAGGTGCCTAGCCAAGTTATATTTCTAAGGAATTTCTCAGGGCCCAGAAGGTGGTCAGGGACCCCTTTCTATAAGGGAATTTCACAAACATTGATATTGTACTTCATTCCCCACTTTTTTCAAAATAACTCAAACCCTTGAGGTATCATCTTCATAACCTGGATATGCACGAACTACAAACATCTTTACAAAGGATCCAGGTATCATCATTACATCTTAATTCACCTATCTCTTTAAGTTGTACCAGCCAGCTACATCAGAGATAAGACTGTCCTTAAATAGGGTATGAACGTATCACCCAATAGTTTTCCTTCTTTTCTTTCACTGAAGAACATCTACACTCTGCCTCTCCTCCTTTTCATAGGGAGAAGGGCATAAGTAGGGGTGTCACACCTACATTATACAGGGTAGGTTACAGAAACAGATCCCTTGACTATACAATGTAAACACTGGTGAGAAATGGTAGAGATGAACTGGTCCAGAGTCTCTCCTTTCTTCTCTTCTCTCCTTTCTTCTCTTCTCTCCTGGAGACCTCTGACATCCTTCTGCATCTTCTGAATCTGTTCCAAAAAGTCCTCTCCAGCTCAGGTGACTAGTTGAAACTTTGTCTTCTGGTAAAGAATCTGCTTAACATTTTACTGAAATCAAAATACATGTTTTCTTCACAAGACAATGAGATTTTGGGGCTTATTGCAATTTACATTATGCCTTATTGCCATATTGATGCACATACTTAATTTTAACACAATAAACTTTCATTAGTGTTTTACTATATGAGCAAACTCACAATGAGAATTGTCATACTGTCTTAAGCTTGTAACATCCATTCAACAATCATCTTAGTTCAGAGTACCCAGCATATGGTTTAAAAATAAAACAATCTTAGCCTTTGCTCTTATTACAATAATGGCTCAAACATCCTTAACGAAAATGAAATTTTTCAAAATGTTCTCAAATATACCATTGATTTTCCTTTTCCTGATATACTTATCTGACTCACATTCCTTTCCTTAAGCTAGGCCTTAAAACTATAATTATCCTAAGAATTCCCCATTCTTCTTCTTACCTAAATCTCCCTTTTAAAAATTAAAGAAACTTAATTCCTATCTTAACATGTAGCTGTTATAGCAAGTAAGAGCCATACACCTAACCTATCTCTGGCTATTAGATCCAATTCACCTAAAATTTCTTTTTCTAGTTTGCTTAGTAACTAACTATTAATGATCCAGGACATTAAAGGAAAATTCCTTTACAGATATAAGTATTGAATGTCAGTGTCCAGGCAGAGGTCACATGGGTAAGTCAAATGTCTTAGGCCAGATTTATTCTTCCAGGTGAGATATTATCCAAATGTCATTTTGGGGAAATTAAGTTAAAGGGGTCCAACCTTAGCCATACTGAGTAGTTGCCCCTTTGGCTGCCCAACCCAGTCACCTGACATCTTGGCTTCCTTGAACACAAGAAGATGACATTTACCCAGTGACATTTCCTTTTGGTTGACCATCCTCGTATCTGACATAAGAGAAAAATTAATTAAAAGTCCCGTGATCTAAAATGGTTGTTTTACCTAGTTAGAACTTCCAGTCAATACAATTCACTAAATTCCAATTATAATTTTAATGGAGTCCCAATTAATGAAACCCCCTACCTAAAGCTCAAATTATCCTTCCTGGGTCTTTGCCTAAAATCTGGTATTCTAACTATGACTGGCCCTACAGACCTGTCACCTACCTCTTATATTCAGACATCCATTTGTCTGAAATCATATCTACTCTATCTGTATATAAAGATGGTAAATCAGATTGCACTTGGCTACAGAAACCTTATTCTAGCCTGTTGTATCTTACCTTACCTCCTTTGTCCAGGAGATTGCACAGAGAAATATCAAATTATCTTGTGTTTATCTTTCCTGTATTACATAGTGCTTTTACTTCAAAGCAAACAACCACTGCTTTGGAATATACATGTATAGATCCGAAATATTCCCATTTCACATACATAGCTAGAAACTTCTATACATAAACTTGTTCACCTACTATCCATCCTCAACATACAAATGGTTATTTTTCCCAAGGCAATTGGGTTAAGTGACTTGTTCAAGGTCACACAGCTAAGCAATCACTAAGTATCTGAAGCCTGGCCTGAACCTAGGTCTCCTGACTCTGGGGCCGGTGCCCTATCCACTGAGCCATCTAGCCACCTCCAACATACAATTTACTTTTCAGAATTTTTAAAAACCATTAAAAACATCTTAGGTAGCCTTAAATTTCCAACATGCATCATTAATTTCTGTGAGTAACAGAATAACACACAAATTACTAGATTGTACAAAGCAATTCCTCCATTATTACATTATTCATGAACCCACAGATCTATCCCAGAAAGGGTCATACTTTTTCATATTTTCCTTATTGCTCTTCAAAGCAATTACATTAATCCCAGGCTTTAACAATGCAGTATTTAAAAAACATTCACAATAGATAGTTAAATATTGCAAATATTATCTCTTTGCAGTTACAAAAGAACATCACATGACTGATAAAAGCATGTTATTCATCAATAAGTTACCTTACAATAGGGTCCACAATTGCAACTTGTTCAGAGCCTCCATCAGTTGTCTGTAGTTACCAAGAGAGAAGTCTACATTCTTGACTTCTTTAAAATTAAACCTACATTATTAATATACATTAAACACTAAGATTCTTATTTAAACATCTCATTTCCCTTAGAACAAAAGCAAAATGAATATCCCGTGTTCTTTACACCTTTGTCTGTACCCAAATTCTCAGAATCCAATCTCATACATGACATATTTACAACCCCATTGTAATTACAATTCAACTAACTTCCCAACAGCTTAGTTTGATAAAAACTTCAGAGTACCTTATACAGAGAATCCAGCGCTCACATTCCAAAAGTTCTATCCAAAATAAAAATACAATTGTTAGCATTATTAAACTTAACATTAAAACCAATTAGAGCTTTTCCCCAAAAGACATCAGTAAACATCCTTGAACCTAGGTGTTTCTCTTCTTAGTAACTCAATACCACTTTCCTTTAACCCAAAGGTGTTACAATAAAGTTTAAAATCCCAAACCACATAACTCTTTGCAAAAGTTACAATAGTGTTAAAATAGTTTAATCCCAAACGAATTTAACAATCTAGGTTATTTAATTCCTCCCATTCTGTACAAATTTTGTCAGAATGTCACAACACTAGTATCCCCCTTTTAAAACCCTCAGAATGCTTCCCAAAACTCTAGTTCAGAAACTTTAAAAACAGTGAGAGCTATCACTCAGGCCACATGGCCAGCAGATAGTCATTAAATGTGATTTCCTTTCAATAAAGGAGTCTCTTAACCCCTGGATCTTAGATTTTTTCTTTCACAATCACACATCCCACCTGTGGAAGGGTCTTTCCCTTTAAGGCTTAAGTAGATAAGGATTTTTCTTCCAGTTCCCCACCATCCCCCTGCTACCCTCTTCTCCGCTTTTTATTCAGTGAAGGAATCTTATTCTCAAGCATATTCTTTACAAACCCCTTAATTCAATTTACATGTATCTTTAGATTAGCACACTATAGGATCAATAATAACATAATAAAATTAACATTTACCTAGCAATTGCTTTCATATCAAACTTTTCACTTTATGGGGTTTATTATTTTTCTAATCAATCCATATAAACACATATCTCCCTATAGATTTACAGTTCTATACTTTCTTTTTTTCTTACAATGATTTGTACACCATTTTCCAAAGTTCCCAAAATCCATCTTTGGTGTACAAATTCAACCCTGCTCAAACCTTCTATCTCCATATTTTTACCACTTTCCATACTTATAAAATGCTTCAAAAGAAACTCCAATTGTCTCTATGTCTGGATTTTCTTTCCAGTACTTTCAAAATCTCTTACTCAAACTATACAACTCACATTTTCTACCATTTCTTTTCATTGGCTCTTCTTGACTTTAATTCATACTATTCTGAACTAGAGTCTCATAGCTTATACAGCTATATAAACTACAGATATGATTCCATTTTTCACAATACATTTACCATTCCAAGGTTTTAATATTTAACATTTCTTGATCACAACTGCTAAAATCCTGGAGAAGGCAGTCATTCAAAAATCCCTTAGCTTAATTAGATTATTCACTGCCCCCCTTCTTCAAATAGAGTAAACTGAATAACTTTTATAGAGAGAGACCATCCTAGATTCTTTCTGGGGGGGGTTGGTCTTCTATTCTTCAACCCTTACATGTCCCATAATTTTCTGTAATAACTAACACTATATGAATCTTTATTGATAAACTCCTGAAGCTCTAATGATGCCATATCATTCTGGAAAAAGACTATTTAGTTTCCCCTATATAGATATATCTTGGTAACCACATTATACACTTTATACACTTTAGGATTAACCTGAATCTCTTGTCTTTCTGAAATTTATTTTCCCTATTTTCAAATTAAAATAGCATTTCTTTCTATGATTTCTTTGTTGAACATATTTGGTAATAATTGCTATTTCTTTAACTTCAAAATAAGGTCCCTTTTAACACTTACTTTACTAATTCTTCCTGAAGTAGCTTTCTTTCCTGTAAGGGGGAGGGAGAGGGAAACACACTGGCAGCACAGAATCAAGGAGAATGGGAAAGAAAAGGGAACATAAACAAGGAATGGGGGGGCCCTTCTCATAATAGTAAAATTACAGGGTGAGTAGTTTGGCCTCAGTCAATTTAACACCAAAATCCATTCCCTTTTTTAAAATAAAAATAAAAATCCCTCTTGGAAGTGCTCAAGAGATAATGCAGGGGTGAGGAGGGAGGGATCAGATTACCCTCTGTAACACAGGCAGAAAGCAGGATCAAGATGCCTAAAAATCTAGCTGCCCAAAATAACAAAGAACAGCAATTTAAATGAGGCAACCCAAGGACGATTTTAGGGGAACTATTCTCCCCATCCAGCAAATCAATAGAAGAACCCCAACACACAAGTAAATAGAGAATCTAAACACATACAGATGAGGCACAAGCACAGATCACACAAACACAACAAAATTTTCCAAACTGACAATCTCAACACATATCCACAAACACAGGTGATGGCAAATTCCTGATGTCTCAGGAATGCCATGAGGGGAGATTTCAGTGTCACAGCCCTCCCAAAGGCCGACCACGTGTGTCCCTGCTATCGCAAGGAGCACCCAAAAGAGGGGACCCAGACATCATGTCTTATATGGAATTCCCTTGCAACCAAAAGTCTAGACCCAGAACCAGAACAAGCTTACCTCCGGAGGTGTAACAGGATCTCCACTTAGGCCGAATGGAGAGGTTCATACTAAGACTATGTCTACCTAGTCCTGGGGCCCTGGAACATCATCAGGGCCTGGCTCCCCTAGGAAAGGGAGAGACAGTCCATTCAAACCTAAACTCAAGGCTCCCGTGGTCTCCTTTGGTGACACAAAACACCAAGATCTGGCTAGGGCCTCCAAATGTACTCAAAGAGCGAGACGGAGACCAGAGTTTGAGAAGGTTGGAGATCTTTAATATTCCTGGGGACTATCTGGGGATTGAGTACCCAAATCAGACAGTACCTGAGTGTTCAGGGGATAGGGTTTTTATAGTGTTTTTTGGGGGGATACTGAAAGCAAGCAAAATACAGAAAAGCAAAGACAGCAGTTAGATATATTATCTTGACATATACATATGTAAACATAGGGTTCCATATAGATAGGGGTGAGAAGGGGTCAGGGTCTTTGTGTAATGATTGAACATATTTTCTGAGATGGGGGAATCAGGAATTTACTATCTTATGGTTCCAGTCACATCTGGGGAAGGGGGAGGCAGTCCTGGAATTTAACAGAAACAGCAAGATAATTAGGCTAACAAGGGTGCTTTGTAAATCTTTAGACAAGGGTCCTATCAGACTATCTTCAGACCTAAAGGAGCCTAGCCAAAGTTATATTTCTAATGAATTTTTCAGGGCCCAGAAGGAGGTCAGGGACCCCTTTCTATACAGGAATTTCACAAACATTGAGATTGTACTTCAGTACCTCAGAGATGCTTTAATTTGCATTTCTCTAATAAGTATTAATTTAGAGCAATTTTTCATGTGACTATGGATTACTTTGATTCCTTCATTTGTAAATTGCCTTTGCATATTGTTTAACTATTTGTCGATTTGGGAATGGCTTTTTTTTTTTAAATTGACTCGGTTCTCTGTATATTTTAGAAATGAGTACTTTGTCAGAAATGCTAATTATAAAATTTGTTTCACAATTTACTGCATTTCTTTTGATCTTGGTTGCAGTGGTTTTGTATGTGCAAAAGCTTTTTAATTTAATGTAATCAAAATTATCTAGTTTGTGTTTAATGATGTTCTCCATCTCTTCTTTGGTCATAAACTGCTTTCCCTTTCCATAGATCTGACAAGTAGGTAAACTATTCCTAGATCTCCTAGTTTGCTTTATAATATTGTTTTTTTATGTCTAAATCCTATATCTATTTTAATCTTATCTTGGTATAGAATGTGAAGTGGTGATCTAATCCAAGTTTCTCCCATAATAACTTCCAATTTTTCCAGCAGTTTTTATCAAAGAGAGAGGTTTTATCACATTAGCTGGACTCTGGGTTTATCAAACAGCAGATTACTATAATCATTTCCTGCTATTGACCCTATTCTATTCCATTGATCCACAACTCTATTTCTTAGCCAATACCAGACAGTTTTGAGGATTGATGCTTTATAATATAATTTTAGATCTAGTAGGACTAGGCCACATTCTTTTGTCCCCTTTTTTATTAAGTCCCTGGAAATTCTCAACATTTATTTCTCCATATGAATTTACTTACAATTTTTTTTCTAACTCATTAAAATATTTTTTGGGGAATTTTTATTGGTAGGGCACTAAATAGTTTAATTTAGGTAGAACTGTCATTTTTATTTTATTAGCTTGGCCTATCCATGAACAGTTGATGTTTGCACAGTTATTTAAATCTGATTTTATTTGTGTGAAAAGCGTTTTGTAATTGTTTTCAAAAAGTTTCTGAGACTGCCTTAGCAGGTAGACTCCTAAGTATTCTATACTGTCTGAAGGTACTTTGAATCGTATTTCTCTTTCTAGATCTTTCTGCTGCATCTTGCTAGTCATATATAGAAATGTTGAGAATTTATGAGGGTTTATTTTATATCCTGTGACTTTGCTAAAGTTGCTAATTATTTCGAGTAGTTTTTTAGATGATATTTTGGGATTCTATAGGTATACTATCATGTCATCTGCAAAGAGTGAGAGTTTTGTCTCTTCCTTCCCAATTCTAATTCCTTCAATTACTTTTTCTTCTCTTATTGCTGCAGCTAATATTTCTAGCACAATGTTGAATAGTAGTGGTGATAATGGGCATCCTTATTTCATCCCTGATCTTATTGGGAATGTATCTAGCCTATACCTATTGAATATAATGCTTGTTGATGGTTTCAGATAGATACTGCTCATTATTCTAAGAAACAATCCATTTATTTCTACACTCTCTAGTGCTTTTAGTAGGAATTTATTTTGTCAAAAGCTTTTTCAGCATCTATTGATATAATCATATGATTTCTGATGGGTTTGTTATTCATATATTTAATTATACTAACAGTTTTCCTAATATTGAACCAACCCTGCATTCCTGAGATAAATCCTACTTGGTCATAATGTATTATCCTAATGATAACTTGTAATCATTTTGCTAAGATTTTTGCATCTATATTCATTAGGGACATAGGTCTTATAGTTTTCTTTCTCTGTTTTAAGTCTTCCGCTTTTAGGTATCAGCACCATATTGGTGTCATAGAAAGAGTTAGGCAGAGTTCTGTCTTCACCTATTTTTCCAAAGCATTTATATAGAATTGGAACCAATTGTTCCTTAAATGTTTTGTTTTGTTTTAGGTTTTTGCAAGGCAAATGGGGTTAAGTGGCTTGGCCAAGGCCACACAGCTAGGTAATTATTAAGTGTCTGAGGCTGGATTTGAACTCAGGTACTCCTGACTCCCAGGCCAGTGTTCTATCCACTGTGCCACCTAGCCGCCCCATTCCTTAAATGTTTGATAGAATTCACTTGTGAATCCATCTGACCCTGGAGATTTATTCTTAGGGAGTTCAATAATGACTTGTTTAATTTCTTTTTCTGAGATAGGGTAGTTTAGATATTTAATTTCCCCTTCATTTAATCTGGGCAATTTATATTTTTGTAAATATTCATCCATTTCACTCAGATTATGCAATTTATTGGCATAGAGTTGGGCAAAATAATTCCAAATTATTATTTTTAATTTCCTCCTCATTGATGGTGAATTTACCTTTTTCATTTATGATACTAGCAATTAGGTTTTCTTCTTTCTTTTAGTCAAATTAACCAAAGGTTTATCAATTTTATTAATTTTTTTCATAAAACCAACTTTAGTTAAATATTTTTCTTGCTTTTGATTTTATTCATTTCTCCTTTAATTTTTAGAATTTCTAATTTGGTATTTAATTGGTATTTAATCTAATTTGATATTTAATTTGTTCTTTCTCTAAATTTTTGGTTGCATGTTTAGTTCATTGATCTCTTCTTTCTTTAATTTGTTCATGTAAGCATTTAAAGATATAATATATACCCTGACAGCCGCCTTGAGTATATCCCATTGGTTTTGGTATGTTGTTTCATTATTGTTATTATCTAGGATGAAATAATTAATTCTTTCTATAATTGTTATTTGATCCACTCATTCTTTTAAATAAGGTTATTAGTTTCCAACTAGTTTTGGGTCTATATCTCCCTGACCCAATATTGCATCTGATTTTTATTGTATTATGATCTGAGAAAGATGTATTCACTATTTCTGCCTTTCGGCAATTGATCATCAGGTTTTTATGCCCTAGTACATGGTAAATTTTTGTGTAAGTGCCATGTACTGCAGAAAAAAGAAAGTATATTCCTTTCTATCCCCATTCAGTTTCCTCCATAGGTCTATCATGCCTAAGTTCTCTAAGAAGCTATTTACCTCCTTAACTTCTTTTTGTTTATTTTTTGGTTAGATTGATCTAAATCTGGGAGTAGGAGGTTGAGGTCTCCCACTAGTAGAGTTTTGCTGTCTATGTCTTCCTGTAACTCCTTCAACTTCTCTCTAAGAATTGGGATGCTATACCATTTGGTGCATACATATTTAGTATTGAAATTACTTTATTGTCTATGGTACCTTTTAGGAGGATATAGTTTCCTTCCTTATCTCTTTTAACACCATCTATTTTTGCAGCTGCTTTGTCTAAGATACAGATTGTTACCCCTGCTTTTTTCACTTCAGCTGAAGCAAAATATATTTTTCTCCAACCTTTTACCTTTACTCCATATGTATCTCTCTGCTTCAAATGAGTTTCTTGTAAACAGCATATTGTAGGATTCTCGTTTTTAATGCACTCTGCTATTCACTTACATTTTAAGGAATTGTTCATCCCATTCACATTCCAAGTTATAATTACTAATTCTTTATTGCCCTCCATGCTATCTTCCCTCTGTTTGAATCCCCCCCCCCCCATTTTCTCCTTTATCCATATTCCCTGGTATTTTGTTTCTGAATACCACCACCTTCAGTGTGTTTGCCCTCCTATATCCAACCCCCTCCCCTTTCTTTCCCCTTTCCTTTTTCCCCTTCTTCTTTCCCTTCCTTCTGTTAATTCCCCTTTCCTACACCCTCCCCTTTCCCTCCTTTAATACTTGAAAGGTAAAATAAGTCTCTTAACTTAACTGAGTGTATGTATGTTAACTTTAAGCCAAATCTGATGAAAGTAAGATTCAGGTAGTCACAGTTCCTGTCTTCTCTTTGCCATCTTGGCTGGAAGTCCTAGCTCAGTAATTCTTAAACAATTTTAAAGTTTTAAACATGATACCCATTAGCAATCTGCTAAAAATTCTGGATGCCCTCTTAGAATAATGTTTTTAAATGAATAAAATAAAATATATAAGATTACAGGTAACAAAATATTTCAAAAAACAAATTCATAAACATTAGGTAAAAAACCAGCTTCCATTTAATATTCTACCTCCACTTTGAACCTCTGACTACCACAAGCTTTGTCGTATTCTGTGGCTCTTCAACTTCTGTTGCAGTTATTATGAGAATTTAATTTTCTACTTAATAATTTTAAAAGATTTATATTAACTTTTTCTTCCCAAGCCCTAGATGGGACTATGCTAAATTATTCTTTGATATGACCTTTAGCACCACAATCATAGTGTCAGATAATGACAAAGTTATTTTTGATTGATAAATTGAAAATTAATTTGATTTGGAAAAAAGTTTTTCCAGTTTGGAGAAATACTGACACTTGGGAGAGACAAAATAGCACCTGAAAAAGGGACTCCTCAGTTAGTTGTTAGTTAGTAACAATGACCTACAACAGCCTAAGTCAATTGATTCATCCATTATTACTTCCCATTACCAAGATTCAATCATTCATCCCTCATGAAGTAGGAATTGATTGACAAGTACCAATGGTCAAGTCTGTGCCCTTTATAAGTTAAAATAAAAGTTCAAAACAAAGACTCACCTTCTAGTACCTTAAATTATCAGGGAACTCTGTTAATCCATATCTTATAATTCTAATTTCCCAACAAGCCTGTATTTTGTGCTTTCAATTTACTATCATTGAAGAAAAAGATTCAAAACAGGACATTGAGGAAAATCATAGAGTTTTCCAACAAGAAACTGCAAGGTAAAATAAAATATTTTTGCCTAAATGACTAATTACAAAGTCCTTCTACTTCCACAAAACTTGAAGACAATGGAATAGAACAATTAAATATTATATATGTGGATTTGGCATTAATTAGCCTAAAATATATGATATGGTGACATAGACCAATTGGTAATTTACTTTAAAAATCTAAACCAGTCTCTCTTAGTACCCTATGGTCACGACAAGGGGAGTCTGTGTAGCTAGAATCCCTCAAGCATCATGGATGTAGGACAAACAAATGTCAGATATCAGGTGTCCAGTCATGCAAGATAAGGAACAGCAAGATCAGATGATGGGGGGAAAAGTTAATTATGCATAGGCTTAGATATTTTAAAAAGTAGAACAAGGTAATTCAAATATATCATTTAGAATTTTTTAAAAAATGTTATCTTATTATGTAATTCTGCTATATCTCATACTTTATGTTTCTTCCTTGAGGATATAATTTCTCTCTCACATATTCAACTTAGATTAATGCATACCATGGAAACAATGTAAAGACTAATAAGCTGCCTTCTGTTGGAGGGGGAGGGAAGCAAGATTAGGGGAAAAATTGTAAAATTCAGAATAAATAAAATCTTTAAAAAAAAAGAAAGTTGACAGACTACTAAGGTTTTTCAGTAAGTCAGTCAGTCAGACAATAAGAATTTATTAAAATATCTGCTATCTACTAAGCCCTGGGGAAAAAAAAAAACAAAGCAAAGGGGTTCACACTTTAATAGGGGCATTGACATGGAAGTAAAACATCCATATACAAATAATATATCCATATCTATCATCTGTCTTTCTATATATATGTGTCTGCACAGACCATAAATTTTTCCTTCACAATTCTTACTTCTCCTTTAAATCATTCTGCTGCAGTTCCACACTTTCTTGGGAATCCATAGAATTCAGTTCCTCATTAGTTATTCATTAATTTTCCTTTGTCTTACAATGCTTATTGATAGTTGTCTGAGTCATTTGGCCGATCTGAAGGTCATTCATTTCTGGTATTGATATTTTCCCTGTTGGTTTATCAGCTTATGATCTAGTTGCTTACCTAAAATTTCTTCCCGGTAAGAACCTTGGTAATTTCTCTTAATAAAAAAAAGTCCCTTGTGCCTCACTTTAAGTCTTTACCCTTGATTTCCCAGGGGCCTAAACCTCAAAGATATCACAGCCTTGTCCCACTCTAGACAAATTCACATTTCATAAGCTTTAGCTTCTGCTTCCAGAGATTTCTGGGGATATAGAACTAACTCCAACTAGATGTGGGATCCTTTACTCCATATAAGTCTGATGGATCCAAGCATATTGTTGGATTCTACATCAGTTTCCAGTTTCATAGTTTTTGAACTGAGTACTCTTTGGCCCAGATTACTATAGATTCAGGCAGAGCAAACCTCTGTGTCTTTCTGCTTTCCCTGACATTGGAAGGCAGAGAAAGAAGGGTAGATTAGAGGTCTGTGTCAAATTATAGTTGAAGTTACTTTATCTTTTGTACACAGTTCCTAATTTAGAGAATCTTGAAAGGTTATGAAGATTGAAAAAATATCATATCCTCTATCTTGAACACATGATTACAACAATTTAAATCAAAAGAAAAAAACAAAGAAATTTAAAATTAATTTAAATCAAAAGCAAAACAAAACATTAATAATCAAATAATCAAATGTTATTAAATTGAATTACCAAGTTTAGCTGTACAAAGAGATATGAAAATTCACTTCCCTCCATTTTTAGCAGAGGTAGAGAGTTCAGTATATAATCCTTTTTTTGGTGGTTCCACTATCATTAGTTTATTGAAATTAAAAAAAAAAACTTTTCCATCTTTTTCTCCTGTTTCTTGTCCTCTTTCTTTTTTTATTAAAGATTTTATTTTGAATTTTACAGTTTTTCCCCTAATCTTACTTCCCTCCCCCACTCCCCCACAGAAGGCAATTTGGCAGTTTTTACATTATTTCCATAGTATACATTGATCCAAATTAAGTGTTTTGAGAGAGAAATCACATCCTTAAGGAAGAAACGTAAAGTATAAGAGATAGCAAGAACAGACAATAAGATAACAGTTTTTTTTCCTAAATTTAAGGTAATAGTCCTTGGTCTTTACAGATGGTATTCTCCATCACAGAGAGCTCCAAATTGTCCCTGATTGTTGCACTGATGGAATGAGCATGTCCATCAAGGTTGATCATCACCCCCATGTTGCTGTTAGGGTATACAGTGTTTTTCTGGTTCTGCTCATCTCACTAAGCATCAGTTCATATAAATCCCTCCAGGCTTCCCTGAATTTCTATCCCTTCTGGTTTCTAATAGAACAATAGTGTTCCATGACATACATATACCACAGTTTGCTAAGCCATTCCCCAATTGAAGGACATTTTCAGTATATAGTCTTAAATATAATGTCAAACTTGGTTGATGTATTGATCAGTTTTGATAAACTGATATTCTTTTCTCACTTTAAATTTTTGTTATAAGGGATAATGTTCTGGTAAGGTAGTAGGGAGAGGTATATTGAGAAATATGGGTTATGATAAAAATGATGTTAATGAAAACTTTAAAATAAAGTAAACATTTCTCTGGTAAATATTTTTGTACAATAAGATTTGATACAGAACCAAAAACTTGAAACTGAGGTCAGAGTGGAAATTAGTTACTCTGACATTCTGCAAGTTTCCATAGAAAACAAGGTTAACTTTGTCTTGGAAACTCAGGAATTCCAAGGCATCTAGTGGTAAAGTTGGAAGAACCAATTTCTACAAAGGGCCAGTGTTTAAATTGCCAAAAGCAACTCCACTTTGGCCAGCACTAAGATTCAAAGTTAATTTTCCAGAGATGAAAGGTTACTCTTACTCCACCTTTCCTAGTCTCTGCCCATCCCAGTCTCAGAAATATATGAGGCAACTCTATTATTGGGATGAAGGAGATATTTTCCCTTTCAAGACCTAATTTCAGCCTGCAGTGAATTTTTATGACCAAGTTATTAACCCCTGAAAAATGGGGTTTATAATGGAAATACTGATAGATTCTTAATGGTAGCTCTGCTAGCAGGCATCCATATATTAGCCTTAATGGTGTCAAATTGCGATACTGAAGTGATTGAAAACCTACTAACTTACACTTAAGAAATGCCTGCTTCACTAGTTTTTGATGTCTTCCTCATTTGAGTGATTTTTCAGGCAGTTCTAATGACCATTGTCCTACATTTGTGAAGATGAGAGTTATGGCACCATAGGGTTTTTGTGAATACTATAAAATCAAGATAGCATATTTATTTCTGAATGGTTGAAGATTCTGTGGTCCTTTCCCATTTAGGAAATTTACCTATTAAAAAACCCCTTGCATTTTCCAGCAATGAATTTGACAGCCTAGGATATTTTTCCTCTTCCTTCCATTTTTATACATTTTATTTCTCATTGTTGATGGCTCATTGCACAGCTGAAGGGGATACAGTGAAATTTCAAGAAAGAAGAAATAACTTGATGGGTGTGAGAGCAGAGTTTCTGCATTATTAGAGGAATTACTTTTAGATGCCAGAATTTCATTGACTTAATCTCATTATATAACCTCCTTTCTGCAACTGTCTTCTGTTATTTCTGTTTTTATGTGACCTGACAGCCCATAGATAGTAGTAAGAGTAAATACAAGCTGCCTCTACTCAAGCAATTTTTTATCATCATACTGATGAGAATAATTGTATTGTCAGGTTGATGCATTCATCTTAGGTTGATGATCATAACCCGAGCAAAGTCACATTATCCATCCATTCTCAAGGGATTGCCTTATAGTTCTTATGTGGCATTTTTTAAAATGCCATTAAAAATGACTGAATGAATCCAAGCAAACTTTCTAACAGATGCTCAAGAGACAAGAAAGACAGTTTTCAGTTGAACAAGTTTCACATACTGGCAGAGAAAACAGTGACAAAGTGCATGTTGCCTCTGAAAATCTTGTCATAACTAGGGAAATCAAATCAGTTGTTAATGAAAACATATGACCTTTCTTACACCACATGGTTTTTTTTGGGGGGGGAATGGGAATAGGAATGGGTGTTTGACTAGTTTGTGTTCTAAGATACCCTCCCAGAGAACCATGATCACATCCCAGTTTAAGAAATATTACTCTGGTTTTCAATTCTGTCGCCTGCCAGAAATAAATAGAGGCACACACAGT
This sequence comes from Macrotis lagotis, assembly GCF_037893015.1. Classification (NCBI taxonomy): domain Eukaryota; kingdom Metazoa; phylum Chordata; class Mammalia; order Peramelemorphia; family Peramelidae; genus Macrotis; species Macrotis lagotis. The sequence continues at coordinate 194,140,866 of NC_133666.1, forward strand.
AAAGAATGACGACAGTACCAGAATGCAGAGTGGACCTGTAAAGTTACATTCATGGCTGTGACAAATGGAATAAGAAGAAACAGTTTGTATTTTTTTGCAACTGGAAACAATACGGAAACTGCCAGTGACTACTGTGCTTTCCATTTCAGATGCCACAAAGGCTGAGATTTTGCATTCAGACTTTAGCTGTGGTTGAGGGCTTTCAGCCCATTATATTTCATCTGCCATCTGGCAGCAAAAGGTCTGCTCCATTGCTTCAGTCACAGGGCCCCACGCTCTATGACTCTAGAAATTACTCTAAAATACATGATTTAAATATCGTGACTGTCAATTGTTCATGCTGAGTTCATCAAGATAAAGGGGGGGGGGGATAACAGAGAAAATATGTCCTTATGAGTATATTTTTTTGTCATCAGAAATATATGTTTGAAAAGGAACAATTGCTTTGTGGCTTCAAATTAGTTTACTCATAATTTCAGACATTTTAAATGTGAGTTGCCAAGGGCTTTGTAATGAAACATCTTGAATAGCTATAGTTTGGTAAAATCCTCACTCATTCTGGTAACTCCTCCCTCTCCTAAAAGTACCTTTCCCACAAAGGCAGGAGATGAATCCTTGATTTATGGCATGCTGTATAATGTCACCCTCCTTTATGTCATAATAAACAATGCAGTTCACTACCACCTGGGGAATTGCCTAGAGTCTTCATACCATCATGTCCAGTTTCTGTCTCCCTGTCTAGCCTGTGTGTTTTAAGGACAGCAAGCAATATTGCAGAACTGAATTAGAGAACCTCAATGTCCTTCTGTCAAAATATACATAAATAATTAAAGGCCAGATCAAAAGGTACTTATGAGAACTAAGTATAAATTGTCTTGATTCTAACCAGTAATCTAATGAATATGGATTTTGCAATATGATGAGCAGATTCTCCCTCACTTTTCTTCCTAGATTCTCTTTCAGTATTCATCTCAGAACTACATGGAAAAGGTCCAGTCTGCTTTTTAGAAGGAATGATAGGGAGATTATCTACTGGGACTGCATAATATAGCCTGGAACCCACTCAGACCATCTCAGAAAAGCCAACTGATCGATTTTCAGGATAAGTATTTACAGTGGGGCTCTATCCATTTTTAGTTGATAGATTGAACTTAAGAATATGATGAAGAAAATCATTATGCCTATTAAACTTATGTGGGTCATATGTACAATTCCCCCCCCCGCCATAGAGCTGGTTGTTAAACATTTACCAGCATATCACTATTAAAATTTTTTTTCCCTTAAAAACTGTGAAAGTAATCCTTGAAGCTTAATTGTCTCAGGAGACTTAAGATTCAGACAATTGGCAGCTTTCTGATTATCTGAATACAAAAAAGAAAGAAAAAATAAAGGAAAAAAAAACCAGGACAAGAGGAACTGTTGGTATTTTCTCAGGTTTAACCAGTCAAACCCTATGTATGGATACCTGAGAGGCAGTTAACACTGTGCAAATGAATTGAAACTGTATCTTCACTGCATAGTTTATCTGTTTTGAATGTACTCTCTCTATTCTGGCTAAACTTTCTTTTGTTAAATGATATGTTTCTTGAATGTTTCATTTTTGGTTTGGGGAAGGCAACAAATAAACTGTATTGTCTGCTCTATATTCTCCTATGTATACCTTCTCTAGTTTTTATTTTGGAATGATTTAAATAAATGAATTTGCTGTGTGTTCAGAAGTAATACCAATTGTAGAACTAGTTAGGATTAGGTGGGGTAGGGGTCAAATTCCAATGACAAAGTAACCAAAAGTTGATAGAACCCAATTATAACCCCTATGTGAACAATATTTAAGGGAGTGGATAGATTTATTTCTAATCCAGTACCTCCTATCTCTGAAAAAAGCAGTGTGGTAGCTTTCGGTTTCTTCTTCTTACAGGAATTAAAGTCTCCTTCGTAGAATGGTAGAGTGAAAAGAAGCTAGAGATGTCTAGTCTGTCTGTCTATCTGTCTGTCTGTCTGTCTGTCTGTCTGTCTGTCTGTCTATCTGTCTGTCTGTCTGTCTGTCTCTCTGTCTCTCTCTCTCTCTCTCTCTCTCTCTCTCTCTCTCTCTCTCTCTCTCTCTCTCATCCTTGTCACGATCCAGTTCTATGTTCTAAAAGAACTGGAATCTGGGACAAAGAATCTTTTGCTGAAGAAGAAATACACAATTCTAACCTGTGTTAGAAAGGATGTGGGGTGGGTGAAGTTTGGGAAGATGGGAAGGATTTGGGGTAGGGGAAGCTGAGGAGAATTTCTACCCCCCAACAAATTGCTTTTTATGACTTCATGATTTTAAAAGCTGCTGCTTTTCTAAAAAGTGTTTATAGAAAGCCTCAGGTCTTTAAATTTAGAAAGCTTGGCAAAGCAAAATCTTCAAATAAGAAAAGATAACATTCCAACTAAAGACTCAAGATGAAACCAGAACCTGGAAGCACAGAGAAGCTTCCTAGCAGAGCTGTGTCTAACAGTGACCAGCAGCTAATATGCACGTGTCCAGTGGAATAGCATCTGGCAAAAACTAATTATCCAATTGAACCATATCTAGTAGAGGCGAGGGGACCAACAGGATAGTGCAATGCCATCATCTGAAGGCAGTGGCAGCCTTGAAGAATCAGAGATGTGAATCATCCATTTATATATGTACTGGTCACACACACATAGTAGCTATATTTCAGGAGCCACTCACATATGTCCTGGCCCTAACTTTCTAAGCATACAACTTAAACACAAATGTTCCTTCTGACTATGTCTATGTATGTTGCCTATCACACATGGCATGTATCTGTGTGTGTGTGTCCACTGTTCCCACTGATAGAATATATATGTATCCATGAGTATGTCCTAGGATTTAGAGGTAATGTTTGCTATGTTCATACTATGTTACTTCATCATATGATTTAACTTTGAACTAGAGGTGTCCTTTGTTAATCTAATAAAGGGTAGTGGCTTGCCACATATGTTTTAAGTGAAAACACATCAACAAAGTAACTGGAAAATGGAGTAGTCTTGTTTCTTGAACCTCTTGAATCCAGTTTTACCTATAACCTTGGATATATTTGGAACTTATTGTGTGTATATGGTGTGAATGTAATCTAAAATTAATTTCTGCCCCAAAGCATTTATCTTTACTCAGCAATTTTTTTAGGTTTTTGCAAGGCAAATGGGGTTAAGTGGCTTGCCCAAGGCCACAGCTAGGTAATTATTAAGTGTCTGAGGCTGGATTTGAACTCAGGTACTCCTGACTCCAGGGCCAGTGCTCTATACACTGTGCCACCTAGCTGCCCCTACTCAGCAATTTTTGTTGAATTTGAGTTCTCCATATTAAATGGAACCCTTGCATTTCACAAACATTATTCTAATACATTTGATTACTTTTGGGGCAATTATTTTTAATCTAAATTACATGTAAAAATAATTTTAATATTATTTTTTTCAAATTTTGGGTTAGTTACAAATTCTCTCTTTTCTGTCCTCCCCTATAGAGAAAGCAAACAATTTGATTTAGCTTATTCATGTGTAGTCATGAAAAGCACATTTCCATGTAAATCTTGATAAGAAAGAAAATAAAGTACCTGCATTCAGACTTTATCAGTTCTTTCTCTGGAGATTATATTAGTCTTTCAGAATTTTCTCTGGATCACTAAAAACTAAGTTATTCATAGTGAACCATCTTAATATTTATCTCTTCCCTGTGTGCAATTTTCTCCTAGTTCTATTCATTTCACTTTGTATCAGTTCAAGTTAAATCTTTCCATTTTTTTCCTTTTTTCTTCTTTTTTTCTGATCACATGGAAAGGTACTTTTCAACATTCATGCTTTTGCAAGATTTTGAGTTCCACATTTATCTACCATTCCTTTTTCCCTCTCCTCTCCCCATGGCAGTAAATAATCTGTACTTATAGAATTATGAAAGAAGAATCGGAACTCAGGGGAAAATATTATGAAAGAGAAAGAAGCATCAGAAACTTTTTTAAAATTTTCCTATATTCTTTCATCTCCCTATTGGTGCTTTTCTTTCTCCTTTCCCCTTATGTCTCCTCATGATTGTTTTGCTTCTGATTGCCACCTGTTTCACATTTTGCTTTCTCCTTTTCCCTCCTACTTCCCATAAGATAGGATAAATTTCTAAACCCAATTGAGAATGTATATCATTCCCTCTTTGAGCAGAATCTGTTGAGAGTATGATTTACTCACTATTTACACTCTCCCTTCTTTCCCTCTACTATAGGGTCAGGAATTGTCAAATATAACTCGTGAAATCATTTGATCTGGTACTGCCATGGCAATCTCAGGCAGGACTCAAAATTCAATATATCTAGGAGCTTTTAGGGATGAATTAATTAAATGTTTGACCAAATTTGGCAGGCAGGTTAATTTTTAAGTTGATAATTTTATATAGACCACAAACGTCTTAATTGATTTATAACTATTTTGTACCCTCATCCTCTGTCAAAGTATGCTCCTTTCAGCTATCTTGATAGAATACAATTCTCAAGCACCATAAGCATTATCCCCATCATGATCAATTTGTACCCACAAATTGCAAGTATGTGCAAGTATGGTCCCTTCAACTTTCCAAATAGAAATATAACCCTCCTTTTTCCTGAAAGAACTTTAAATGAAGCCTCTAAGCAGATGCTAAAGTGATGGTACCCACAAAAAAATAAGTGAAACAAGTTCTCAACTGAAGATATCATGAAGGAATTTCAATAAAGGTCTGAATCACATCTCATGATATCTTCAGTTGAGAACTTGTTTCTCTATTTTTTTTTCCTGGGTTATATTTCTTTTGGGACAGCTGGAGAGAGATATTTAGATAGAGGTTGTGGGTATAAATTACTTATGATGTGATGATGTTTATAGCTCTCGAGAACTGTACCTTTCAGTTAAGTTTAAAGGAGTATACATTAACAGAGGGTATAGCTACAAGACAGGTATAAAACAAGACTTAATAAAATGATTATATTGGGAAAAGAAGGTAGAGGCATTAGATGATAATTGACCCCACCCGAAGAGACACAAAGACCCTATTGTAATAGGGGGAAAGTAGGGAGATTAAAAAAACCTGAGAAAAATTTAGTCTCAACAGATTCCTCTCAAAGAGGAAATAATATACATTCCCATTTGAGTTTAGAAATTTATCCTGGAATCAGTTCCAATCATATAGGAATAGACTGAGGGGTGCTTGAGTCCCTGAGGGTGCCTGGATCCATGGAAGCCATGGCAGTTTCCAGACCTCTCAGCCCAGAGATTGCCAAGGACAAATTGGAAGGTCAGCAATAAAATTCTGCCACACCAGAGAGAGAGCAGAGCCCAGTCCAGCACATACCTGGCCCCAGGGGACCAAGAGCAATCCTGGCAAGTTGTCCAGCAGAGAGTCACCTAGCTTCCAGCTCTTTCTGGAGTATGGTAAGGGGCTTGGGGAAGATTGCAGAGGTCTCTCTGCTATCCCTGAGGTAGAACTCTGTGGCTTTGCAATCAGGTCACAGACTGGTGCCCTGGTCTCAGGAGGAGGAACAGAAGCACAATTGAACTTACTGCCTACAATGGAACAGAGCCTCTCCTCACAGTTCCAGGACAGAAAGGAATGCTTATAGTCATTCACAGACTAGCTCATGGGCCAGGAAAGCAATCATAGCCACCCATGAGACCTTGGAGGAATTGAGAACTTTCAGGTCCCTGAGGAGTGCCCCTGAAAACAGTTGCAAAATCTTAAAAAAGTTTGGGACAATGTGTCCTCCACCCTGGAAGCAGAGCTCCACCTTAACAAAGAGTTAAAATCAAGTCATAGGATGAAGAAATATGCAAACAAAAGAAGAAAAAAAGTCTAACCATAGACAATTACTTTGAAACCTATGGAGGATGAAAATACATACTCAGAAGATAACAGAATCAAAGCTCCTACATCCAAAGCCTCCAAGAAAAATCTGGATTGGTCTCAGGCCATGGAATTGTTCTAAAAGATTTGAAAATCAAATAAGTGAGGTAGGCAAAAGAAATTGGGAAGAGAAATGTGAGCAAGGTGGGAAAATCATGAAAAACAAGTCATCAGCTTGATGAAGGAGATAAAAAATAATACTGAAGAAAATAACATCTTAAAAATCAGTTTGGGTTAAATGAAAAAAGCAGTCCACAAGGTCAATGAAGAGAAGAATGTCTTTAAAAGCAGAATTGGGGAGATGGAAAAGGAGATACAAAAAAAACTCTGAAGAAAATAATGAAGCAAAGGGAAACTGATAACTTTGTGAGAAATCAAGAAACTAAAACAAAACCAAAAGAATAAAAAAACTAGAAGAAAATGTGAAATATCTCATTGAAAACAACTCACCTGGAAAAACAGATTCTGGAGAGATAATTTAAAAGTTTTCCAGGAAAACTGCCCTGATAGCCTAGAAGCAGAGGGTGAAAAGTTGTTGTTGTTGGTGTGTTCCATCATTATCAAAGAAGACCATGACATCAGGCTGGTGATACCATGCCATGCAAAGGAGTTAGATATAAGTGAGGGGATGATATTCTAACTCACCAGTAGCACTTTCTTCTCCAGAAACATCTGAGTCTAGTGGCCAGATATGAATCAAGATGACTGGAGATAGTCCTGGATGTGAGGCAATCAGGGTTAAGTGACTTGTCCAAGGTCACAAAGCTTGTATGTGGCAAGTGTCTGAGGCTGGATTCGAACTCCCTTCCTCCTGACCGCAAGGCCAGTGATCTATTCACTTCACTACCTAACTGCCCCTAGAGGGTGAAATAGACACTGAAAGAATCCACCAAACACCTCTTGAAAGAGATCTCATTAAAAAACTGCTATTAATATGATAGTCAAATTCCATAACTCCCAAGTCAAGGCAAAAGAGCTTGGATTACAACCAAGAATCAACTGCTCAGCAAAACTAAACATACTCTTTCAGGGGAAAAGATGGACATTCAATGAAATGGGGGACTTTACATTTTCCTAATGAAATGACCAGAGCTGAACAGAAACTTTGATCTTCAAGTACAAGAGTCAGGTGAAGAATAGAGAGGGTGGATGGGAAGGACAAATTGTGAGGGATTAATGAAGTTACACTGCTTGTATTCCTGCATGGGAAGATAATACTGATAACTCATATGAACCTTCTCATTTATTAGAGCAGTTAGAAGGAGCATATATAGACAAGGCAAAGAAAGGAGTTGAATTTGAAGATATAATATATTAAAAAAGATGGAGTCAATGGGGAAGAAAAGAATATACCAGGATAAAGGGTAAGGAGAGGTAGAATGGGATTTTTTTTAACATTAAAGAGGTATGACAAAGCTTTTGCAGTAGGAGGAGGGGAAAGGTGAGGAGGAATGAGTGAGCCTTACTTTCATTGGAAGTGACTAAAAGGGAATAACATACACACTCAATTGAGTATAGAAATATTTCTTATCCTAGAGGAAAATAGGAGAGAAAAAGGATGGGAGAAAGGGGACAGGAGGAGGGGAGGGGGTGTATAGGTCATAGAAGAGAGGGAAAATTGTGGGAGAAGGTAGTCAGATAGAAAATGACTTCTGGGGAGGGACATGGTGGAAGGATATATATATATATATATATATATATATATATATATATATATATGTGTGTGTGTGTGTGTGTGTGTGTGTGTGTGTGTGTGTGTGTGTATACATATATAGGCATCTATTTATAATATTTATTATAGAATAAATGAGGGTAAGGGGACTAGGATGGAGTGAAATACAGCTAACAATAGCAATTGTGGGGAAAACAAAATGCTATCCATCCCAAAGACAAAACTATTGGTATCTGAACACAGACTAAAGTTTACTTTTTTCCCCCCTCACTTTATTTTTCTTGAGGTTTCTCTTTCTTTGGGGGGGGTTATGTTTACTTTTACAACATGACTATTGTAGTAATATTTAAAAAAAAGAAATTTGGGGCAGCTAGGTGGCGCAGTAAATAGAGCACTGACCCTGGAGTCAGGAGGACCTGAGTTCAAATCCAGCCTCAGACACTTACTAATTACCTTGCTATGTGACCTTGGGCAAGTCACTTAACCCCATTGCAATGCAAAGAAAAACCTAAAAAAAAAAGAAATGCATCCTACCCTACAGGGAAGGAGGAGGGAACAGGGGAAAGGATAGTGTGAGACAGGTAGCAGTCAAAACCAAAACTTTGGTGAGGAGGGATAAGAGAAAAGAAGAAAGAAATGTACTAGTAGGGGGAAGATAGAATGGAAAGAAAGAAAAAGGTTTTGCACAAATAAAACCAATGCAATAAATATTAGTAAGATTATAGAAAACAGAAACAATTTTCACAGCTAGCATTTCTGATAAAGGACTCATTTCTTAAATATATAGAAAATTTGAGTCAAATTTATAAGAAAACAAATCATTCCCCAAATGACAAGTCATCAAAATACAATTGTCAGATAAAAAGCTTAATGCTACCTATAGCCATATGCAAAAATGCTCCAAGGCACTGGTGATCAGAGAAATGCAAATTACAACAACTCTGAGGTACTATCTCAATATCAGATTGACTAAAATGACAAAAAAGGAAAATGATTAATATTGGAGTGGATTTGGGAATACTTGACCCTATTGGTGGAATTCTGAACTGATTCAACCATCCTGGAGAGTGATTTGGAACTATGCCCAAAGTGCAATAAAACTGTACATTTCCTTTGATCCAGTAATACCATTACTAAGTCTTTATCCCAAAGAGATCATAAAAAAGTACAAAAGGTCCACATGCACAAAAATATTTAAAGCAGCTCTTTTTGTTGTGGCAAAGAGTTGGAAATTGAGGGAATATCCCTCAATTGGGAAATGGCTGAATGAGTTATGATATATGTATGCTACAGATTATTTTTATTCAGTAAGAAGGAATGCATGGACAGACTTTGGAAAAACCTGGGTAGAATTGTATGAACTGATGCTGAGTGAAGTGAGGAGAAACAGGAGAACATTACACACATTAACAGAAACATTGTGAGATTAGGACACAGCTCTTTTCAGCAGTTCAGTGATCAAGGACAATTCCAAATGACTTGTTAAGGAAAATGCCATCAACATCCAGAAAAAAAAAAACCCATCAAAAAATAAAAAACTATGGAGTCTGAATGCAAACCAAAATATACTGTTTACTTTTTTAAACTTCTTTTATGTTGTTTCTCTCTCTCTCTCTCTCTCTCTCTCTCTCTCTCTCTCTCTCTCTCTCTCTCTCGATCTTTTCCCCTTTAATTCTAATTCTTCTTTCACATCATGCTAAATATGGAAATATGTAAAATATAATTGTACATGTGCAACCTATATCAGAGTGTTCACTGCCATGGAAAGTGGGGGAGGGAATGGAAGCTAGTAGAAAAATATGGAACTCAAATGCTTGCAAAAGGATGAATGCTACAAATTAGCTTTTGCATGTAGTTAGAAAAAATTAATATAGAAGGGAGAAAATAGAATTTGATAAGTTTATACGCATATCTACCGTCTAAGTATACTCCTTTCAGCTGTCCCAGTAAAAACTACAACCCTCATGTACTAAAGTAAATCATCACATCATGATAAATTTATTCCCACACTCTCTGTCCAATTATGTTCCTTTCAACTATCCTAAGAAAAATACAATTCTCAAGAGTTACATATTATGTTTTCCCATCTAATCTTATTGGCAAACATTTTCTTTCCATTTATCTTTTTTACACATCCCTTGATTGTTATATTTTAAGACCAGATTTTCTGTTCAGTTTTATTCTTTTTATCAGGTAAATTTGAAAGTCCTTTATTTCATTGAAAATCTATCTTTTCTCCTCAAAGAATATGCTGAAATTTGCAGGGTAGTTAATTGTTGGTTGCAATCCAAGATCCTTTGCTCTCCAAAATATTATATTCCAGGCCCTCCAGACCTTTAATGTTGAGGCTGATAAATCCTATGTAATACTGACTGTGACTCACTAGTATTTAAATTGTTTCTTTTTTGCAGTTTTTTTCTCCTTCAGTTGAGAATTTTGAAATTTAGCTGCAATATTCCTTGAGTTTTTATTGTGGGATCTCTTTCTGGGGGGTGATCAATGAATTCTTTTAAGGATTAATTTTATCTTCTTGTTCTAGGATATTAGGGCAGTTCTCCACAATAACTTCCTACATGATATTGTCCAGGCTTTTGTTCCTATTTTGTTAATTATCTCTCCTGGATCTTGTTTCCAGCTTAGTCATTTTCGCCAAGAGGTACCTTACATTTTCTTCCATTTTTTCCACCTTTTGGTGTTTTTGGATGGGATCTTGGAGTCCAATAGAGTCATTAGTTTCCATTTATCCAATTGAAATTTTAAATGGTTTGTTTCCTTCAGTTAGCCTTTGTGTTTCCTTTTCAATTGGTTAATTTTATTTTTTAGAGAAGTTGATTTCTTTTTCCACTTGGCCAATCTAAATTTTAACGTTTTTTTTTTTCTTCAATCAATTTTTGCTAATTCTCCTGCATGGCTCTCATTTCTTTTCTTCATTTTTCTGCTTCCTTTTTTTCTTATTTAATTTTTAAAATCTTTTTTTTGAGCTCTTCAAAGAGGTGTTTTTGGATTTGAACCCAATTCAAAAATTCCTTTGAGGTTTCACATGTAGGCATTTGTCACTACTTTCTTTTTCTGAGATGGTGTTTTATTGTCCCTATTAGAATAGTAGATTTTTTTATGGTTAGCAAATTTTTTTTGGTCATTTTATTCCTGAGCTCTGCTTCTGAAGCAAAGGGTGCATAGGATCAAGATTTTTGTTTTGGGGAAGGGGGTCTGGTCCCTGGCTTACCAGTTGCCTATGATGTTTCAAGTGCTAGCCATTTTTTCCTGTATTAGGGAAACCTGTTGCCCCAGTGTTCCTGGAACATGAACTTTATTTTCTGAGCTGGGTTTGGGACTCTCACTGCTGGCCTGATACACCTTTGGCTTGTTGAGCATGAACCTGAACAGCCTTGGAGACTCCTGTTGCTGGCTTTCTAGCTCTCCTGTCCACACTGGGCTGTCCTTCCGTTTTTACCCATTAGCAACAGATCTTTACTGAAGTTCCTTCATGATATCTTTGGTTGGGAACTTATTTCCCTCTGTTTTCATGGGGGGGGAGTTCTGTAGCTTTCTTTTATATTTTTCTTAACCAATAACAAATAGTCTTCTTGATAATTGTTGTTTGGAGTATACTTTGAGATCCAGTATTGCTGTAGACCCCATTCATTTCTACTTTTTTTTAAAAAATCATTTCTCTTAAGTTTCTCAACCTTTTTTCCCCTCCAAATATAGTGCTTTATTTTTTTTCCTGGTTATATAAAATAATTGTTTGGTAGTTTGAGAAAGCATTAGATCAGTAAATTAATGTAGGATTTGTCATTTTTATCATTATTGGCATATCTAAACCATCAACTGTGAGAACTTAATACAATCATGCTATGTTAATAATTATTAATTATAAAATATGTTATATATGTACCATATAATAATATATTAATCATTAATTTGTGATTCACTCCTTTCTTTCTTTTTCTATTGAGACTCAACTCCTGAAAACTCCAGAACTACTGAAAAGGTTAGTCAGTCTCAGACCAAGTGATGAGATTATTTCTAGTCCACAAGGCACATAGTTGTTAACTAGATTTTCAACTGGTAACTTATTTTCTGTTCAGTTATAAACAGAATCAAATCTGTTGAGTCTTTGCCAGAGAGAAAAAAACCCTCTTGTCCATCATCTTCTACACTAGTTTTGAGCAACCTGCTCATGAAGGAGAAGACATGTCAGAGAGGTACAGATGGAAATAGCTACCACTGCCCCTATGACTTGAAACTTTTGAGTCTCAAGATCAAGTCATATTTTCAGCAGGAGTGGCAAAAGACTTTTAGCTCACATTCTCCTTGCAAGTCCACCAATTAGAGTTAAGTTACACTTGTCAGGGGAATTCCTTTTAAGAAAGAATTTATGGCATTTGAGAGGGTCCCTTGGAGTATTTCATCACCAAGAGAAATCCCTGGGCATCAATTTATTGATTCCCAGATAGCCTAATTAATAAATTGATTACCAATTACCTGGAAATTCTGTCTCCTAGGGGATTTAATCAATACACAACATTTAATATCTGCCTAATTGTTTGGGTTCATTTATTTGCTACTGCACAAAAATGCTGCTAAAAATAGTTTGGTATATTAGTAGTTGGTAAATATTTTTTATATGTAGTATATTGGTAATTGAATCTTTCTTTTTGACATTAACATCCATGAAGTATCTAGCAGTGGAATCTCTAGGTCAAATCTCTATTTACTTTGCTGTCCTAAATTGTTTGTTCAAATTATTTCTCTCTTCTTATTTCTCCATCAAGACACATTAATTTGTTGCTCCCTTATTCCTTTGCTCTTCTAGTTCTTCTGAAATCTGGGAGATTATTTTTGGGTTCTTTTCTTGTTCTTTCTGTCTTATGTATGTGCCTCATACAAAAATTTTACAAAATAGATGCTTTATTATCTTTGTCCTATTCAGGTACAATAATTTAGAGTTAATATTCAATAATTATGCTAATCCTGAAAATCATTTATTGGTAACTTACCAAATATTTATTGACAATGAATCCAATTGATATTTTGAGATCTAGAAAGTAATCATGTAGTTCATCAAGTTAGTGACTGTAGAATCCACTGCAGGGGTGGATTATAGTTGCTGCAGCAGTGGTATGAGCAGGTTAACAACAGGAAAAGAGTAGGTCATTAGAAAATAAATTCATGCTTGACATTGGATGGGATTCTATGAAGTATAGGTGAAATAAAACCAAATTGGCACTACTTGCAACAACTTATATGTCCCAACAAGGATTAAATAATTAGCCTCCATAATGAATTTACTAGTAGTGGATTTTATTGGATTCCTAATCATTCTAAAATTGAGTAATTCTGGGTCAGTTGTACATACTCATACTTAGATACTTTCTATAGCAAATCGCTATCCAGGGTAATGTCTCTAGAGAAAGAAGCTACATTTATCTATCTATTCTTTTTTCTATATTTATTTATAATGTTCATTGTGTTTTTTGTAGCCATAGAGACATTGTTAAAGAAGTCATCAGAAACTTAAACATTTCCTTATAGTCTAGACATCAACCTGTACAAATACTTGTACAAACTCTTAAAGTCTGTGCTCTCATATCACTAGTAGTAAAAGAAATGTATAGGGGTGTTGGCCACCTCTATAGTGGTTTCTTGTTTTCCCATTCAATTGGGAATTCAATTCCCAAGCAATTGGGTTTAAGTGACATGCTCAGAGTCATACAGTTAGAAAGTTATGAGACTAAATTTGAACTCAATTTCTCCTGACTCCAGTCAGCATTCTGTCCACTGTGCCACCTAGCATTCCCTTTTCCATTCATTTTCAGTCAGCTTTGACAAGAAAGTACATTTTTTTAGTTTTTCCAAGGCAAATGGGGTTAAGTGGCTTGCCCAAGGCCACACAGCAAGGTAAATATTAAGTATTAACACTAAGTATTAATATTAAACATTGAGATTTGAACTCAGGTGCTCCTGACTCCAGGGCCAGTGCTTTAGCCACTGCACCATCTAGCTGCCCCAAGGAAGTACATTTCTAATATCTTAGAAAATGCCCTGAAATATAATTTCTACAAAGGCATTATAATTCAAAAATATTGCCTAGGCTCCACTCTCCATCTTGGATTTAATTCCTATTCAAGTACAATTGGAAACAAATGTAACAACAAATAAAATCAGTCTCAAGATCCTTTCATTTTTCTCTCCCCCTTTTTATCCAACATAAAACAAAGTGTCTCATTATTACCTTTTGCTGTATTCTTCATTTTCCTCATCTATACCCTGAATGGATTTGATTTCCAGAATCTTCTATTTTTAATGTGTTTAAATTTAAATTAGATTCACTCATTTTAAACTCTGAAGCTTCAAATCCCAACAGGAGTTTAGACAGCTGAATATAATTAAGATTAATTGGTTGGTTAAGGAATAAAAACAGCAAACTAAATACAGTAGGAGGTAGGAGGTTGTGCCAAATAAGCAAGACAAATTCAATTTGACCAGTAACCTAAATGGAGAAGCCTAAACATTAGAAGATTGAATATATTGGTCCAGAAAGCCTATTAGTGGAGCATCCAAAGCTACAGAATTATAATAGAATAAAATATCACCTTTAGATCCAATAAAACAGCTGCTAGAAAAAGACATTGAAGATCATTTCAGATGCTTTCAGATAAATACATTTCAGATAATAAACCTGAACCTGCTATCATATTACCTATGTAGTAATGATTTTTGGAAGCTCCAACAGATAGAGTCTTTGAATGCTTCTGAGCCATACCACAAGTTCTGGTTCTGAAACACCTGAACATTTGGTGACTCTTGTTTGGAGCTATCACAAAAGTCAGAACAATGAAGCAATCACTGAACATGAATTTAATGATTACTAGATGGAAAGTACTATTAATTGTTGAATATATGATACCTGCTCTACAGAATCCAACAATTTAGTTGGGGCAACAGAGTAATAGGAATTAATTATTATTATTATTGTAAAATGTGACATGAAATTTGTCAAATGTGGGAAGCAGAAAATCAGTGCTATCAGGGGAGGTGACTGGATTTGAAATAACATGATCAGTAAGTAGAATTTTAGCTGAACTTGGAAGAAATGATCAAATCAAGTAATGAAAATGTATTAATGACCCATCACAAGCAGAAATAGGGATATATGCTAGACATACAAAGAAAGACAAAAAAATTTCCTATTCTCAGGAAGCTCACAGTCTAATTGATGAAACAACAGGAAAGCAATACTATGCAAAAATATATACATGATAAATTTAAGCGACTTTTTAGAAGAGGAATGGGAAAAGAATTCTTGAATGGGGTATTCTACTAGCTTACTGAAAGCTAGAACTAGAAAAACTATAGAGAAGAGAGACCAGAAGCTTTTTAAACTTTTTTGTTTTATTTTACCTCATTGTCAGAGAATATAATGATTGCCAGGTTTTGAGTTCTGCTGAGTCATTGTAAAGTCTACTCTAAACCATCATTTGACTCTGTACACATTCTAACATTTTGATCCTATTGGTTTTTCAAATAAAATATTTGGGAGAGGGTTTGTTGACTAATCAATTATTCTACCATCCTCCATTTCATCGATAAGTGTGATATGGCCCAGAAACATTGTGGTATGGCTAGGAGTCTTAAGTTAGCATTTCTTAGATCAAAATTTGTCAAAATATTTCTTCTCTCTTCTTTGCCAAGAAGAAAGGAATAATTCAATCAATTAAGCAATCCATTATTTAATCAATAGCATCAAGCATACTTAATGACATAATGAATGAAAAACTTCTTCAGTGGTGGGAAGACTTGGTTTTAAGTCCTGACTAATACTGCCTGTATCCTGAGTGCTCACTTCACCACAGAATTCTACACAACTCTCTAAGACAAAAAGTTGCAAAAAACTGCCAATATGCAATTAATATAAGTGAAATTCCTCACCAGGGAGTTCTTTTATAGCAATGTCATTACTATTTCTAGCCCCATAAGATTCAGATATTTTGCTAATTCTAGTGTCTTCCTTTATTATTATTATTATTATTATTATTATTATTATTATTATTCTTTCTTATTTATCCTATCGTATAGCTCCTTGAAGATAGGGGTTATCTTTTGCTTCTTCTTTTTTTGTATCCCCCTCTCCCCCAGTGCTTAGCATAATGTCTGGTCCATACTAGTCACCTAAATGTTTATTGATTTATAAAGATACAAGAGCAAATGTGAAACTCAATATGTCTTTGGGAGTA
The DNA here is from genome assembly GCF_037893015.1 of Macrotis lagotis. Lineage (NCBI taxonomy): Eukaryota > Metazoa > Chordata > Mammalia > Peramelemorphia > Peramelidae > Macrotis > Macrotis lagotis. The sequence goes on from NC_133666.1 coordinate 194,156,677, forward strand.
CATAGTGTTCTCCATTCTCCCTATTTTTTCCACCCAGACCCAATATACTGGATCTTACTATTTTTTTCCCCTTTTTTTCCCCCTCTTATACCAATGAAATCATAGCTTCAATCCCTGTCCTATTCCTAGACATGGAAGACCCGGTACAACATAAGGGATATATAAAATAGATCCTAACCTCAAGAAATTTACATTATACTGAACTTTGTTTTGTTTGAGGCTATCCATTCCCAGTCATATTCTCCCTCTCAAATCTTCTGTTACCCCTATCTGTCCAATTCCCCTTGTACTTTACTTTTTTGCCCCTAGTCTTAAAATTTTAAGCCTTTCCTTGCCCAGCACATAAGAAAATAAATTTAATGAGCTTTTTCTATTCCCACTCCCATCCTTCTTTATTTGAAAATTTTTATTTTGCATAAGAAATAAGTTCCTGGGGCAGCTAGGTGACATAGTGGATAAAGCACCGGCCTTGGAGTCAGGAGTACCTGGGTTCAAATCCAGAAACTTAATAATTACCTAGCTGTGTGACCTTGGGCAAGCCACTTAACCCCATTTGCCTTGCAAAAAAAAAAACTAAAAAAAAGAAATAAGTTCCTTCTCTCCTTCCTTAAGTACATTTTGTTTATTTGATGTTTGGAGTCTTTTCAGATTTTTTTTTAAGATTTTCGGAAATGGTGTTCTCTCATTTACCCTTGAGGCTTTGAAAGAACAATAAAGTCTCTTTTCTTCCTTTTAGAAGTTTGTTAAATAATCACCATGTAACTTTTTCATGTATTTAAAAGCTGTTTACTTTTCTTAAATTCATTTAATCTTAATTATTATTCAAAGATGCATAATCTCTTTCTCAAAAGATTCTTTTAAAAATTCCATTTCTTTCTAAAAAGGATGATGATCATCTTTCAAGGATAAAATATTCCAACTATATTTTATTCCAGTCCATTATTGCCTTTCTCACAGTTGATAGATGGTTCTATATGATCCTGAAAGGAATTCTCATTATTTGTGATCTCTCTCTGTCTCTTTCTCTGTCTAACTCTCTATCTTTCGCTGTCTCTATCTGTCTTATATATCTGTCTCTCTATCTCTGTAGCTTGTTACTTGTAATTTTTTTCTTTTACCCTCCAAATTCTATATTTTGGTGTTCACATTGTTACTGTGTTATATCTGGAGTTTTTCACTTTTGGGGACCTGTGAATTCAATCAAAGTTCATTTTGATGCCTAATTTCAATATCTCTGGGCAATATGAAAAATGTTTTTTGGAGAGTGGGGTGGGGGAAAGGAGATATTTGCTTTATCATACTTTCTAGGAATGCAAAAATTCTTTGAATATTTCTCTGTGTCCTATTTTCTACATCAGTTGGGATTTTTTTTGGTAACTGTTTAACTAATCTTAATACATTGCTGCCTTTTTATTTTGCCATTTCTTATTTTATCATTGAAGATAATGATTATGTTTTATTTCCCCTATTCTTTATTTTCACAGTTTCCATTGCTTTGCTGAGATGTCCAAACTTTCTATTACATTAATTATTTCTTCCTTCAGTTCTTTAATATAAGCTATACTTGGAGGTGATTCTACATTTTCCCTGGGTTATAGTTGTAGTTAATACATACTTATTTTTGGAGTTTCATCCTGTGATTATCTACTAGTATTTCATAGCCATGGTATTTAAATGTTGTATTAGAAGTTTTTCTTTGGTCATTTCCCTCAATCTTTCTTTTGTAGCTATTCATCCCTGAGAGAGATTAACTTCAGAACTCTCCCTTGATGAGAGTTAATTTTTGGCAAGGAAGACTCACCTTGAAGGGACTAATTGAAGATTCTTAATAATTGTCCACTCTACTTGCAACTGGTATAAACCTTTTTTTAGTCCAATAACCAGAAATATGTGCTAGGAATACAAGGTGTGATGGGAAATACTATTGAGTCAGAGGTTGCTGTTGTTCAGACTTTCAGTTGTATCCAATTCTTCCTAATCCTGTGGACCATCACATTCTGATACCATCAATAAGGGTTTCTTGGCAAAGATAATGGAATAATAAACCCTTTCCTTCTTCAGTGGCTTAAAGTAAACAGAGATTAAGTGACTTGCTTAGTGTCACACAACCAGTAAGTGTCTGAAGCCATAAGTGAACTCAGATTTTCCTGACTCCAGACTCAGCACCTCCAAGGCATTAGAGGTTGCAACATATCTAGGGTCACATAGGTAATATATGTCTGAAGCTAAATTCAAATTCAGGGATCTCTGACTTCAACCCCAGTGCTTAATCACTGAGCCATTTGGTTTACCTGAGTCAAAGGTACCTGGTTCTAATTCTACCTCTATCCTTTCTTAGTTTGGTGCTCTTGGACAAGTCATTTAACCTTTCTGAGACATTTCTTAATCTGTAAAATGGGAAAGTTGGATAAAATAGACTTTAAGGTAGCTTTCAGCTCTAAATCTATGATCTTATACAGAACCTATAGAGAGCACTGACCATGGAAAGAGGATACATACAGTCATATGTAGTTCTCTTTAGGAGAGAAAATGAAGGGTTCAAGAAGAGATGTTCAAGAATTATGGTAACAGACTCCTAATTGAGTTTCTAGCTTCTAGTCTCTATTTTCCATTATATCTTCTAAATAGCTAAATGTTGGACTAACATTATAGCCCTTGATGTATTGAGGTGTATTGTGTGTGTGTGTGTGTGTGTGTGTGTGTGTGTGTGTGTGTTTTAATTTTTATATAGATTACCTTAGGAGAATTCTTTTTCTTTAGATTGTTAGTATTTTACTTCATTGGGCCCATTTTTCACTGTTTTTGAAACAAAGGTTAGGAGAGCAAGTTTTACCCTTATTCAATATTTTTTTTTTATTTCAACCACCAAATCTTCCTGCCCTTGTGTGGAATGATCATCCAGTTTATATCTCTTCTTTAGTTTAATTCTTAGCTACTAGATTAATTAGATTTGTTTCCTTATAATAAATTCCCAATACTTGGCATTTTCTGGATATAGCTATAAGATAATTTAAACTTTAAACAAAGTATTCTTGGCCTTTTTATGTATTATGAGACCTTTTGGCATGTTGATGAGGCCTAGACCCATGCTTTAGGGTCACATACATGATTACACAGCAAATAAATTATATTGAAAGAAAAATTAAAATACATGTAAATGTACACACATACATGTATGAAGTATATATATGTTCTATATATAATATATGTTCTATATATGTAATATTTTATATATATATATATATATATATATATATATATATATATATATATATATATGTAATAAATTCACAGACCTCAGAAGAAGAATTCCTCTTCTAAACCCTTCTGCATTTGTAACTTGTTCTGGTGGTCTAATTGACCAGGAGTCAGAAAACCTGTTTCAAGTCCAAACTTTTGCAATTGGCAGCTAGGCAACTTTAGTTTATCATTTCCTTTCTCTATGCCTCATTTTCTTCATCTGTAAAATGATGGACTTGAACCTGGCTGAGCCATAGAACAGAACCAGTGAGGACTTGCCTCAGGCAGGGTAAAAAATCAAGGGGAATCAAATTATGCACTACTTTATGGGGAAGGGAGGGTTTATAAGTCTCCTCAACTTAAAATAAAGGGAAAGGATAGGGGGATGTCTCTGGATGGAGACATTAGAGTCAATATGGTGGCATGATAGGCAGCAGTTTGGCAAACTCTTGCTCATTGATGCCTCCAACAGATATAGAAAATGCATTTGACTAAGCCCTAATGGAAATCCAGAAAAATGTCAAGGAGATTTCTTTATCTAGCAAATTAAGCAAGGAGATAGTCAAGGAGTTCTGGGGACAGACAAGTAAAACTACATTATAGGGAGTACTCTAGTGGCCAGGAAGAACTTACACCAAGGTAAAAGGGATTCCAAGACACTTATTGGATCTTCCTCAGATTTACACCAGGACACTGTAATATGGATATGTGTGAATGGGCAGTTTTGTCATCCACAAACTCAAGGTTGCCTAATAAAGAGACATGCTCAGGGTAGTGCCATTCTAAGTAGAAAGGTCTTTGATGATGTATTGAGAAAGGAGCATGCTCAAAAGCCAGCAGCAGCAGTGATGTGGCTCAGATTCCAGATGCAAAGCTTCTGGATCCTAACTCCAGTATCTTGCATAGCCTGTAGAGAAATAACCTAGGTTAGAATTTCAGGCTAAAGTGAAGCCCATAATTCAACTGCTTAGCCAACAAAGTTTTTCCACTGACTGATAGGACTAGAGTCCAGCAGAAGTCTACTCTGGCACGAATCCAAACTCAGATCAGGAATTTCCAGAGTTCAGAACAAGGAGAAATAAATTAAGAATCATTGGACTACCTGAAAGCCATGCCCCACCCCCCCAAAGCCTAGTCAAAAGATAGACTGTCCAGATTACTTGGAACCATATAGCAAAGTGGCAATAGAAAGAATCCACTGGATACCTCCTGAAAGAATTCACCAAAATGAAAAATCCTAGAAATAACTTAGGCAAAATTCAAAACTTCTATGTTGAAGAAAAAAATACTACAAGCAACCAGAGAGGGAAAAAATCAAATACCAAAGAGTTAAATCAGGATTACACATGATTTAGCAGCCATCACTATAATAAAAGAACTTGGAACATTATATTCCAGAAGGCAAATTTTGTGTGTGTACATGCATGTGTGTGTGTGTGTGTGTGTAGTAAAGACAAGTCAACAAGCTACTATTCAACAGAACACACATTTATTACTTATTACTAATAGGTAAGAAAAAATACTGTAAGCAGGAAGAATAAACATGTGTGCATATAAAAACTTTAATCAGCCAAGATCCACCTTCTCACTCTATTCCCCCCAACTGAGAATGCAAGAAAAATAGAACCCCTGACAAACATGCATATGTTGTATGTAAATCTTGCCTGACTATACATGTTTATAACAGGAGTTTTTATTTTTCTTCCTTTTTTCAGTATGGGGAGGAAGAAAGAAAGTAGAAAGGAGAGAAGGTTGATCTTATTTTGAAAATAAAAATGCAATTTAAAGGGAAAAAAAAGAAAGTAGAATTGGAAACATGGTAGTACCTTAAGTAGAAACAGGAAATTGAGAGGAGAGATAGTTTTAACAAAATGAGGTCAGTCTTGATATGTTAAAATAAGGTAGTAATTCATTCAGGTGGTAAAGTACATTGAAAGATGTTGCACAGGACCTCATGTAAAAATGTCAGGGTATAATACATAGATTTGGAAGCAGTTGAGATCATCAAGAAGGAGTCATAGTGGGAGGAGAGTCTAGGAGAGACTTTGGATTGTTGTCACTCAAGAGGAAAAATAAAGAGTCAAATATGTAGGAAGAATGCCAGAAAACTGAAATGTTCACTGAAAACAAAGGAAGAGAGTATTCAGTAAGAATGAAGACTGGGTGGACTGGATTTAGGCCATAAATGGATCCTTCAATTCAGGTTGCAAAGCAAATTTAGAAGTAAGATCAGAAGAGATTGTGGACTGGATAGTGAAGAAATGAAGGCATTGGGTGTAGACTTTTCTTCTAGAAGTTGAACAGGGAAAGGAAGATCTATAAAACAATAGCTTTCTGGCTTACCTTTTTCACATTTATTTATTTTTTTAATTTATAGAATAAACTAAGCATTTCCATGGCATAGTAAAATAAAAAGATGATTGTACATGAAACTGAAAATGTTATGCACAATTGATATTCATTTTAAATACATAAAAAGTTACATTTTTTTTTCTTTTTGTCTCTTTTTTTCCTTCTCCCCTGACCTGGAGATAGCTACCAATAGACACAAATATATATGCACATATATGTTTATGTACATACAATAGCATATATGCAAAATTATTCTATACATATTCGTATTCATCGGTTCTTTCTCTGCATGTAGAAAATGAAACCAGATCAATTCAACAAACATTTATTGAAAGCCTATTGGATTCCTAAGTTTATAGAGATGTGTAATCCATATGTAATATGGATCCTTTTGTCCTCAAGTTACTCCCAACCTAATTGGGGGTATAAGATATTGTCTCAAATGCCCTTATGGAATAGAATACATTAAGTGTACTTGAGAGGTACAGATAACTTGTTATGAGAATTCTGGGGAGGGAATAATCACATCTGACTTCAGGGATGGAAGCTGCTACTGAACTGAGACTTGAGAGATATGAAGTATTTCATCTGGAATTAGAATAAGAGTGGGGTCTGAAAGATAGGTGGGAAAAGAACATTCCAGACAAAGACCACCATAGACGTAAAAGCATAGAAGTAGGAAGTCGTGTTGCATTAACCATCAATAATTTCGTGTATATAGTAAACTAGGAATTGTGACTTCTTTCTAAAGTCACCAGGAATCAGTCTCAGAAAAAATAAGAATATATAAAAAATAATAGATAAAATTTTCCTTATTTCCTTCCTTTCATTGTGGATGGGAGTCATGCCACTTAGACCTGCAGCTTTGTTTGCACTAAGTATGCCTCAGCTTTTAAGAGGCATTCCTATAAGTTATTCAAGGTTTACTTCATTTTCTGTCATTTCTGTAAAACCAAACCTTGACTTGTGCAAATATTCACCTTTTTCTCTAAAGGCAAATTCATATTTACTGAGTTCTGCCTCACTCTTTGTTATAAGCTCTATAGTTCATTTTCTAATAATATACATGATTTTGTTTCATCCTAGATATAGCCAGGAGGAAGAGGAAAAAGTTTGAGATGATTACTCTTTTCAGAAAGTTTAAGTATTTGCTGAAACAAAACATCTGAAGGATGATGTCAAACTTTTTTTTAAAATGAGTCTGTCTAGACTTGTGGGAGGGAAGAATGTTGACAACAACATTTTGGAAAGATTATTTCAATAGATCAGTACATGTCCTAGGAAAACCTTTATTCCAATCTGTATGATTTAAAATAAGGGATAGTCTGTGAATTGGATATAATAAACAACCTATGCTGGGATGAGAATGTATTAGAGAATAAAAAAGCAGTACTGGGTTAACCATCAAAGCTGGAATTCCTCATTAAAGCTATATTCCACCCCTCACTAATTCAGATCTTTACTATAACTGAAGACTCTTAGTGAATTTGGATACAGATGATTCAAAGAAAAATATCTCTTAAAAAAGTAGCTAAGGGAGAAAATGGAATAAAGGACAAAAATCTGAAATGCAGTACTTCCACAGACAACTTAATCATATGAAAAGATTATACTAACAATGAAACACAAGAATAGTGGCAGAGAGATGTATTAATAAAAATGAAAGGAGTTGTCATGGAGCAAGAGATGTGTTACACTAGTGCTCATATGGTGTCAAGAGATCTAAAGAACATACCCTTGAATGTTGGGAGGACTCAACTCGTCGAATTTATGGGAAGACAGAGTACTGAACAATATGTAGTCATTGTGCACATTGAGTTTGTTTTTGTTTCATTACATAGCAGTTCATGTAGCACTTTTCTGGCTTCTCTGTATTCATCACATTCATAAATTCTTGCAGCAAAGTAGTACTCCATTACAATGAAGTACTATAATTTGTTTAGGTATCATCAATTGATGAACATCCACTTTGTTTCAAATCTTTGCCATCACAAAAGTATTGTTAGTAAATATTTTATGTATATCAATGACAGTTTTTAATTTTAGATATTTGATTTTGATAATGGATTTGTCACCAAGCTAGAAGTCAGAAACCCAGAGGTTTGTCTTGACTCTGGATGCATAGGTTTCAACATTATTATTTGTGAGACAAATTTCTCTAATATTAGGATTCTCTATTTTCACAGTTCTTTGATAGGCATTTTATAGTATAGGCTCATCTATATCAAAGACCCTTAGAGCCAAGAGAGCTCCTGCCTAATAGTCAACAGGTTTCAATGGCTCCCATCACCTCAAGAATTAAATATAAAATCATCATAAATCATAAATAACTCTTTCTAGTCTTCTTACATCTTACACTCCACTATGTGTTCTGTGTTCTATTGACTTGGCCTCTGCTATTCTTTGTATCTCAACTATCCTCTCTATCCCAACTGAGGGTGATTTCACTGGCTACCCCTCATGTCTGCAATGTTCTCCCCTTATCTCTGCTTTTTGACTTCTCTGGCTTTCTCTTAAGTTCCAGCTAAAATTCACATTTCTACAGGAATCCCTTTTGATTCTCCCTTTATTCTATTTCTGTTGACTATTTCCTACTTAGCCAGTATGTAATTTGTTGATACATAGTTCTTGCCAAGATATCTTTTCCATTAGACTGTGAACTCCAAATGGGCAGGGATTATACTTTGCCTATCTTTTTATTCCTGGCATTTAGAAATGCATAAGAAAAATTATTGACTAAGTAACTGGTACCCTAGGTACTTGCTTTTCTTTTCTTTTTTTCTTTTTTAAAAAATTATTTCATATTTTATTTTCCCCAATTTGTTTTTGAAGTTTTGAATTCTAAATTCTCTCTTCCTCCCCATAGCTCCTCATTGAGAAGGCAAGCAATTTGATATAGATTATATATATGTGTGTAGATATGCAAAGCATATTTCTATATTTGTCATATTGTGAAAGAAAACATATACCAAAAAAGAAAATCTCAAGAAAAGTTGCATTTAAAGTGTGCTTCAGTTTGTATTTAGAGATCATCACTTATTTGCTTGGGGATAGATAGCATTTTTCATCATATGGTCCTTCAAAGTTGACTTGGATCATCTTATTGCTAGAGATCAGTTAAGTCATTCATGGCTGATCATCTTACAATATTGCTATTACTTTGTACACACTACCTTTCACTTTGCATCAGCTCATGTAATCACTTGCTTTTCTTACATCTGAGTTTTCATTTGTTTGGTCAACTGCAGTTTTTATAATAGTTTCTTTTAAAAAGTTCAGTTTCAGTCTTTTTTAGTTGCATCTGACACTTCATGTCCTGATTTGGGGCTTTCTTGGCAAAGATTCCAGAGTGGTTTGCCATTTCCTTTTCCAGCTCATTTTTATAGATGAGGAAATTAAGGCAAACAGGGTTAAGTGACTTGCCAGGGTTACCCAACTAGGAGTGTTTGAAACCAGATGAATCTCCTTGACTTTGGAACTGGAACTCTATTCATTATGCTAGCAAACGTCCCCTTTTAAAAGAGTACCTAGACCTTTAATTTAAATGTATCCTATCTTGTATAGATAGCATTAAAGAGGGAAGAAGACAGGTGCCCGGGTATATAACATATGTATGGGGCCACCACATGACAGCACTTAAGTGGGAGAGTGGGTTGTGGGGTACTTCCCTCATGAGTTAGCAAGATTAAGGGTTAGGTATCCTGCCCCAAAGGTAGAACATATCCCTCTTTTCCTGGATTTGATTTACTTTTGCTTTGAGGGTTTATGTCTGCTAGGACCAGGAGGTCAATATCCAGGCTAATATTTTTTCTCTGCTTCGGGACTCTCATGTTTATGAAAACTTGTGTCTGCTCAAAGAAGCATATATTGCACTGATGACTTTTGAAAAGAGCTGTTGTCAACTCCTCCTTCCCTGCCTTTCAGCCTCCCTGAAGCTAGCCCTTAACAAAAATTCAAATCTTTCTCCAAATCTCCTACACCACACCCTCACCCCACAAACACTACTACAAGATTTTTATTTTTTATAAGGAGGTGGGATCAGGGGTGTTGTGTGGAGTCAAATTGAGCTGACTCAAAAGAAATTATTAAATTTTCAGTATGTTAACACCTCAAAAATCAGCAACTGGAACAAATCCGGACAATTTATTGTTATAGACTTAAGAAACAGATGAAGAAAAAATGAATATTGCAAATTTAGTTTCAGGGTGCTGTGTATACATTTTTCAGCATTTACCAGAAGACCTCTGGGTGGAACAGAATCACTACTTTTAAATTCTATTTAGTGGGATGACCTTTTAAGTTTGGCGACCAATGTAACTTTGGAATGGCCCTCTATTATATAAGAGGAACTATTGGGCTTGCTGTGTGGTTCCAAAGTGCCAAGTCCTTTCGCAATATGCACATGTGACCCAGGAAGTTGCCAGATTACAGGTTCAGCTTTCCATGAGAAATGCCCAACCTGAGCTCATGGATGAGTGGAAGAATGCAGTTCCCAATATATGACATAACATGGCCACTGTCCCCTTATGAAATGTGCTATCCTTAGCAATTCAACCCAGATCCATTTGATACATTGGTCTATATTCTCAACTCTGGAAAGTTTTTCAGGAGGAGCTTAAGAACCATTCTTTCAAGCCTTCCCATAGCTATCTGCATTAAAGAGTCTCAACAAAATCTATGTGACACAGTTCTTAATGGGCTCCTGAGTTTATTTAAAGAATGCTAAACAGACTAGTATGCATATTATTAACACCAAAAGTTTTTGGGTGAGAGCTAACAGATTCAAAGATGACAATCACCCCAAATACAGTGACACAAATTCAAAAAACAACATTTTGCAAAATTTATCATGGATTATCATTTAAAATGGGTAGCCCAGGTGATAGAGCACTGACCCTAAAGTCAGGAAGACCTGGGTGAAATTCAGCCTCAGAAATTTCTTTGTGGTGTATCTCTGGGCAAGTCACTTAATCTCTGCCTACTTTAATTTTCTCACCTGTAAAATGGGGATAATAATACCATTTACCTCCCAGGGTGGTTTTAAAGCTCAGATGAGATAATAATTGTAAAACACTGAGCACTGTACCTATAAACTCTATATAAATATTAGGTAATATTATTAAAGGTGAATTTCAGTAGAGGCAGAGTTCTATCCTTGTTCCTAAACTACTGAAAGCTGACATAATGATGCTTGTCATTAGGTCAAGCTTATCCTAGTAAGGAAGCACAGTGTTGTCCAGAGGCATATTACACCAGCTGCATAATCCAAGAGCTATGTTTCCTCAACCACAGAGAAAGTTGGCAGATCTAAAGTGAGGGTGGGGAGGAAGAAGGGGAAAAACTGGTTTCCCCTCTGCCAATATCAAAATTGGGGGGGGGGTATGATTACAGCAAGAGGCTCATCAGAGTATGTCTAAAGATCCTTTCACACCTGCAAATAAACTTGGCTATTAAGAGAGAGATTCTGGAATGTAAATGAAGCATATGTTCCAGGTCAGATGTGGTCCTAGAGTGTTTGGGTTGCACTTCCCAATGGCCCTGCTTTAGCTTCAGACTGAGCTAAGGGTAGTAATGCTGGTGGCTTAACACAAAATACAATTAGAGAGTCTGTCTTGAGGATGTAGTGAAGCAGGTCATTGGAACACCTGACTGTAAAGTTAAATTTTAAAAGTTGGTTGAATAAAAAGAAAATAGATCCATAGTAAGGAAGTGACTGCCCATAACTCCTCTGGCTTCACATTGCAGATATTGAGGGTGGTCCTCTCCTCCTTTTTACGGTGGCCACAATATGAAACCATGGAGACTATTAGAGCTGGGAGCAGGACAGAGAATGGAATGTTTCAAAGACTTCTTGCAACTCTATTGAAGTTAGTATGGTCAGCTTAAATTGGCTCAGGAGAACCTATTAGTAAATTATCAGAGTGAGCATTTATATCTCTGAAATCTGCAAAGACTACAAATCAGGGCTTGATCCATTGTTTTGTTGATTGTCTAGAAATGAGAAACATAAATAATGTAGATTAAATTTTAAAATGTGCCAACTATCTCAACTATCTTTTTTTTTGAAAGCTGATTGTTAAACTTTTACCAGCATACCACTGGATTAGACAAGGGCTCATTTGATTCCTGAGTCAAAATGGTAACACCCCAGTTGAAGGTCACCTGCTTTCCTAATGAGAGATCCTATGGAGTGTGTGGGTATCTGGGTGGTACAATGTATAGAATAGAGGGTCTGACATCAGAAAGACTCTTCTTCCTGAGTTCAAATTTGGCCTCAGACACTTACTAGTTATGTGATCCTGGGCAAGGTACTTAACCCTGTTGGTCTCTGTTTCCTCATCTGTAGAATGAGGAAGGAAGGCATTTCCTAGAGAAGGAAATGACAAACCATTCCAGTATCTTTATCAAGAAAACCGTAAATAGGTTCATGAAGAGTTGGACATGACTGAAACAAATAAACAAAAATGTGTATATTCACATTTGTGTGTATGGGTATAGGGAGCAGTATTATTTTTAAGCATACCAACTTCCTGATTTTAACTCTACAGACACAGTGGTGAGAACTGAGAGGATAAAGATTGAGGGTTATGATTCCTGTTACTGGTGTTGCTACTACTATTGTCATGGATGAATTTTAATGTATAGCTCTGAATGGGAAGATGAAATATTTCTAAAGAGGTAAAGGTAGAGTCAGAAATTATGAATTAATCTTGTATTTGAGAATTATTTGAGGAAACTGTATTCTACTTTACCAAACAGACAACCTGTAATCTAAGGGATCCTGCCATATTAGGTTGGGCATGCCTGTTAAATACCTATGCTCTTGTATGATGATGGTTTGATTCTTCCCCCCAAAAAAGAACTCTCATAGATGTTCATTTAGAAAGTATCCAAGTTGACACTTTCATTCAAAATCTTCATTTTTAGTTCATGTTTTCTAGAAGGAAAATTATATGCATTTGTTCCAATTGCAAAAGAAAGTATGCAGTTGTAGAAGCTGAATGTGAGTGCTTCTTTTCCAGGTATGATCCCACTTAATTTGATTACCCTAATTTGACTTTGGCTATACACATTTGAAAAAGATTTATTATCAGCACATCATTAATATGTTTGAGGTGCTATTTGGAATGCTTTTGCATTTGCAAACATAATGTTGATATCTGAAAAGCAACCTTTCATTCATATTCCTTGTTATTAATGCAAGCAAAGGTGACAATGCCATCATCCCAAAGATGCTCCTGCTACTGTGTCTTCAGGTCTGACAGTGTCTGAAATGAAAATTAAAATGATGAAGCTACAATACCAAAGGAATCCTTGCACATGCCACCTCACTTCTGTTTCATTAACACTATATCGATTAAAAACTTGGTCTGGGAGATCAAAATACTATACTTGCAATAAGTTATTATGGATATCTGATTTGACTTAACAAAAATAAATTCATTATTACTTGTATCTCCAGAGTCCAAACTGCATTTTCAACTCTGTTCCAAGTACAAATGAAGGACAGATATTACGGATCACTACACAAAATGCGAAGGCCTATCCTGAATAATTGCAGTTGCTAGTAATTTTAAAGTTATTCATAGCTGACTGAGAAAGTAGAATCCAGAAAGTAGAAGAACTTGCTTTAATCCCAGATGATTTGAGCAAATCACTAATTCCTGAGAGACTAGCACCAACTTAAAAAAAAAACTATTATGGAAAGTCTACTATTTCCTATTTCATTTAAGCAACTTAGATTCATTAATAAGTTAACTAGTTAGCATATGGCCTTGCTGCTTAACCAAACTATGCTAACAAAATCTCAGAGAATGTAATTACTATTCCAAATAACTGCCAAATAAGAAATGGTTAACTTTGACGCCAATCAAATACATGAAGGAAAGAGAAAGTGATTTGTGAACAGTGCAGAAAACATGGGTAGATCTGAGGTACTCTCAAGCTTCAGGTTAGATGAGGTGCCTGAGGGTAAGGGAACTAGAAATTGAGCTATAATTAATCCTCTCCCCAAAGATTTTAAACTGGATAGGAAGTCAGGATTCCATAATTTTTATACCCAATTTAAGAGGTTGAAGACCAGTAGCCCTATCTCAAAAATATGTTCAGTAGTGAAAGGAAAAGAAATATAAGGAAAGTGTGCTAAGGCAAGGGAATACAAGAGAAATGAAGAAAGAGCAAATTTCAACCGAAAATCTGGATAAAAATAGAGGGAAGAATGAATAAAATGTCAAGGAGAAACCAAAACATGTTCAAAGCTTAATAATATGAAGCAAAATGAACTGATATTAACTGCAGAAAGAGAGATTATTACAGATACTCAAGACATCATAGAATAACATCAAGGTACTCCATTAGTAGTAAAAAAGGGGAAAAAAGTTTATAAAAACCAAATCAGTAATAAATTTAGATAGAATCAAAATTAAAGAATAAACACATTGGAGTAGAAAAAAATTGAATACTTAATAAAAAATGTTTCCAAAGAAGAAAAAAGTTCTGAAAGAGAAAATTTGGAAGAAAAAACTACTGAAGTGGAGAAAAATTTGGCAAAACAGAAGCAAAAAGCAGCATAAAAAAGACAGGAAAATACAAAAGAGAAAAGAAAATTCAGAAAGGGATGCAACCAAGCAAAGAAGTAAAGATGTTCTTTTTTATTGTTTATAATTCATAATTTATTAAGTTTATATTAGAAAAAAGAAAATTTTAAATGAATAGATTAAACGACAAGTTGCAAACATAATGAATACATGAGAGAGACTAATAATTGTGAATCAATATGCCCCATTCTTGGAAACAACTAAAGCAATTATTAGAAGAAAAGTTATATCTACAAAATACAGATTATCAAAAAAATAAAATTACAGTACTGATAGAAAAAAGAAAGGATGATTCTTTGAAAAATTAAATCAATAGACCTTTAGATAATTTGGTTATAAATAGAAGGGGAAATTTATAATAATAACTGAAAAGTAAAATGAAATTACAAGAGAGAAGAAATAAAATTAATCATAAGATTCATATGAATCCTAAGAATCAAGAATTGTACCAATGAATGAAAAGTATTTCTTTACTTACATCATTATCAATATTATGTTTAGTGCTAGAAATACAAATATAAAAGTCAGATAACTTTTGCCCTCAAAGGGTTTACATTCTAATAGTCAGTGATAATACATATATGGTAATATGGCAAAAGGTATTTGGTCTTAGAAGTTATGGGGCAAATGAGTGAAACTATAGGTTCATGAATTGACACATGCTTTCCAGAATGAGTGCTAGTTCTGATTTGATTGTTTTCCCAAAGGAAGACATAAGGTTGTGGGAGACCAATACAAAAAACAATGTAGCCAACATGAAGATTATTTGAGTGGATTGTCATATGCCTCGTCTGGTGGTCTGTGGCTGTTCAGATTAAGTAGGCTATGTGGATTTGTAATCATAGTAAATACAATTTAATATACTAAAAAAATCCTGAAAATTTAAAAGAAATACAGAACTAATAAGATATCCAAACTAATATAACATAGAGATTTCTTAATCCACTAAATCTCAAAAAAACGAAGAAACTTATTTAACAATAAACAACCAGGGGGTTAAGGATAGAGGTGGATACCTTGTCTAAACAGATTTACAGATTGCTTTAGAAAGCAATTAGTATCCATGTTATAAAAATTATGCTCAAAAATTGATAATGAGCAAGCATATCTTACCAAACTCATTTTATAGGACAACTATACTCCATATAATTAAATGAGGGAAGAATAAAGCAAAGAAAGGGGGACAGTAAGCCACAATCTTTAATGAATAATGACATATAATTTTTTTATTTTTATTTTTTTTTTTAGGTTTTTGCAAGGTAATGGGGTTAAGTGGCTTGCCCAAGGCCACACGGCTAGGTAATTATTAAGTGTCTGAGACCAGATTTGAACCCAGGTACTCCTGACTCCAGGGCCGATGCTTTATCCACTGTTCCACCTAGCCACCCCGATATACAGTTTTAAAACAAAAATCTCAGCAAAAAAGATACAGTAATATATCCAAAAAGCTATTCAGTAGAAACAAGTTGGAGCTATACTAGCAGTAGAAGTACAGATCAAAACTAGAGGAAACAATTCACATAATTATCTACATTAAAAATAAAAACATACCTAAACTACATAATTACATAATTACATGAATAAATAAAACTTTCAAGAAATTACATTTGTTTTTGTTAAAAATGTAAAAAACAAAATATAGGCATGATGCATCCACTTTAATATAAAAATATGTATCTAAAACCAAAAGGACTATTTTCTTCACTGTTTCTTGACTATATATATATATATATATATATATATATATATATATATGTATATATATATATATATATATATGAAATGTTAGCAGAAATGTTTAAAAAAGGCATATTATCATAAACTCATAATTCTTGCTTCTAAGGAGGCAGAGTCTGGTGATTCACTGAATTTGGGAGTTCTGAAAGATTCAGTTACCTAGAGTCTATTGGGTGTTCACACTAAATCCATTACCAGAATGATGAATCCAATAGAGTTGATTCTCAGAGTAAATAAGTTTCCTATGAAAGGGCAAACTGGAACATATTGGAATCACAGTAAGTCAAAGTTTTCTTTCCAATATACAGTGAAGTTGGGTCTTATGAACAAATTGCTGCTTTTTCCAATCTGGGCAAGAGAGAGTCACCCAAGTCTCAATAATAATAATAATAATAATAATAATAATAATAATAATAATAATAATAATAATAATAATAATGTAGAAGGAAATTAAAGGCATAAATATTTGAAAGTAGGTCACGAAATTATTCCTATCAGCTGATGACAATAGGGTTAATTTAGAAAATCCTACAAAAGGTAGACAGGGGAGTTCCATTTAATGGAACTAGAGACATATAAAATACTTGGGAAACTGTCTCCTAAGACAAAACTCAAAATTTTACGAACATAATGACAAAACACTTTTCACACAAATAAAGCTGGATCAAAACAATTGAAAAAAAAACAGTTGCTCATGATTAGGTCTAGTTAATATAATAAAAATGACAATTCTCCCCAAGCTAAATTACTTATTCAGAGTCATACAAATCAAACTACCAAATATCTATTTTCAGAGCTAGAAAAAATGATAACAAAATTCTTTAGGAGCAATAAAAGGTCAAGAATATCATAGGAACTAATAAAAAAGTAAAGAAAGTTGATTCAGCTGTACCAAATCAGATTTACCAAACAAATACCATAAACTATAAAGTCTAATATTGGTTAAGAAATAGAGTAAATCAGTGTATAGATAAAAAAGAATCTACAGCAAATGACTATAGTAACCTATTATTTGACAACCCAAAGACAGCTTCTGGGATAAGAATTCACTATTTGACAAAAACTCTTGAGAAAAATTGAAAAATAATTTGGCAAAAATTAGGTATAGATCCCTAACTCACACCCTATACCAAAATAAGGTCAAAATGAGTACAGGATTTAGACATAAAGGGTGATACCAGAGACAAAATAACAGATCAAGAAATATTTTATCTGTCAGACCTATGGAAAGAAGAGAAATTTATGAACAAACAAGAAATAAAGTATATTATAAAATGCAAAATGGATGATTTTGACTATATTAAATTAAAAAAGATTTTTCTCTAATAAAACCAATGCTGCCAAGATTAGAAGGAAAATATAAATCTGGGAAACAATTTTCACAGCTATGGGTTCTGATAATGGTATCATTTCTAAAATATATAGAGAATTGAATCAAATTTATAAGATTTCAGGTCATTCCCCAATTGATAAATGGTCAAAGGATTTGAACACTTTATAATCATATGAAAAAATGCTCCAAATCATTTTTGAATAAAGAAATACAAATTAAAACAAATGCTGGACCACCTCACATCTATCAGATTGGCAAAGATGACAAAAAAGAGAAAATGATCAATGCTGGAGAGGCTGTGGGATGATTGGGACATTAATGCGCTGTTAGTGGAATTAGTGGAGTGGAACTAATCCAACCATTCTGGAGGACAATATGGTACTTTCAAAGAGAAATAAAAGAGCAATTAAACTGATCATACCCTTTGATCCATCAATACCAATACTAAGCCTATATCCAGAAGAAATCATAAAAATGGGGAAAGTCTCACATTTGTAGCAGCTTTTTTTTTTTTAGAAGCAAAGTGGATGCCTATCAATTGGGGAATGGTTGGAATAGTTATTGTATATGAATGTTATGGAATACCATTGTTCTATAAGAAACCATGGATGGTCAAACTCTAGAGAAGCACGGAAGGAATTACATGAACTGATGCTGAGTGAAGGGAGCAGAACCAAAAGAATATTGCTTACATTAATAACAACATTGTGAACTGATCAACCAGGATGAATGCAGCTCCTCTCAGCAGTTCAGAGAACTAGGGCAACCCTGGAAGACCTGTCATAGACAATGCCATCCACATCCAGATGAAAAAAACAAACAAACAAACTTAGAAAATCCTAGAGATTCAGCAACAAAAGCAATTGAGAAAATGAATAACTTTAGTAAGGCAGGAGATTGCAAAATTAATCTACAAAGTCTTCTACCTTGCTAAACAGGAATTAAAATTACAAGGAAATAATAAAGAGCAATACAATTCAAAAAAGTGCAAATGCACAAAATATCTCGAAATTTATTTAATGATATATTCAATGGATTTAAATGCAATCACAAAACTTCCATTAAAAATATTTTTTAAATAATTGGAAGCATATTCATTTCTCATTGATGGGCTAAACCAAGGGTTCATAATCTTTTTATGTGTGTATTATGGACTCCTTTGACATTCTAGTAAAAGTTATACCCTTGGAACACAAACTCTAGTAGGTCCTAGCAACCAAGCAAAGAAAATTTGAAGATAGGCTGGGAAATTGATTATGAATCTGTCTTTTGAGGATCCATTTAGTTAAATTCAGATCCCCAGGTAGAGAATTTATTTTTTATATCCAACAATTCATAAAATTTTCTACTAGGGCATGGATAGATTGCAATGAACTGCATTGGTGGTGGAGTGGAAGAAGGGATGAATATCCATTTTCATAAAATCATTGATCTCTAAGTACTGATGTTTGGTTAAAGAAACATCTGCCCATGAGGAACCTATCTATATGTTCATTGGCAATACACTGTAAGGTTTCTGGCAATGCTGTATCTATGGACAAGTAACATGAATAATTTGGGAACAAAAGACTATCAAAGATATTGACCTGAACAGGAATATCCTGTATGGAAAAACAACAACTACAACATAAATACAAAATACTGCGGTTATTGCCATTTCCTGAAGCATTCAAGGGTGATGCTTAAATGCTAACTTTCTATTCTGGCTTCCTAGTCTAATTTTTGAAGTTTCGATAGATGTCTGCTGTTCATATCTGGTATTTTTGCACTAAACTGTACCTAAGGCAGTTGTTGCTTATTTCCTTTTCTTGCTTATAAAGAGAAAGACATTTAATTAAAATCTGTAAAACTTAGGAACTTTAAAAATAATATGGAAATAATTTTTCAAGACCACCAAAAAGAAATCAAGAAAGACTCACTTTTCTTATAAATATTTGTGTCATCAGAGGCAATGTGACATAATACATAGAGGATATATTGTGGACTTCAAACAACTCAGGTTCACTTCCTAACTCCAACACATTCCAGCTCTTTGACCACAGATAAGTCATGTAGCTTCTTTCTACTTAAATAATTCTCTAAAACTTTAAGTTACAATTTGAGCCACTAATAAAAGACATTCTCTAAACTGATGATACAGTCACAGAACAAACAAAGTAATTGGAGTTTTCACTTATATCTTTGAATGGAATTTAATCACTTGATGTTAAGTCAGGGTTTTCATTTATTTCTGAACTTCAATCTGGCATTAAATATGGTGCTTCTAGTGATCACACTGAAAGCTATTTTTACTCTGTGTCAAATCTTTTGTTGTTTTTCAGAGAACTGGGAAGATTGTAATCATTTCATATATCAGAAATGATGATTTTTTTCAACAATAGAGACCTACAAGAAAGGTAGGAGCAGTTCTAATATGTGACCAATAAGAACTTTCATAGAACATAAATATAGAAAATGGTCAGCAGTGGGAGGAAATTTAGATCCAGTCTTTGCTCAGCTCCCTTTGCTGTTGCAGAAACCCAACTATGTAACTGTCTGCTTAGTAGTGACTAAGGTATGCTCTAGTCTTTGTTTTTGTTTTGTTGTTGTTGTCTGGTTTTTGTTTTTTTTTGGTGTTTTGGGGGAGGCAATGTGATTGAATGACTTGCCCAAGAATATACAGCTAGGTAATTATTAATTGTCTGAGGTTGAATTTGAACTCAGGTTCTCCTGACTCCCAGTCCCATGCTCTATCCACTGAATCACCTAACTGCCCCTCATAACATTACCATTTAGGGAGTGGAGACTATTATTCCTCTGACCGTTATTATTATTATTACTATCCCTAAGGAAAACAATCTTCATGTGTCACTTTTCCCTTTATTCCTATATTATCAGTTACCATACCCACATTCTATTCTCTCATCTTTTTCTGCCTCAACCTCATTCATTTTCTATTTCAATCTTGTCCACCCCTTAGATTGCCCTTTCTAAATCCTATTCCATATTCAACAGATTTCCCTTATTTCTGGACCTTTTTTCTTCCTCATATTTTTCCTTCTACTAGTCCTAACTAAGACCTGGATCCTCCTTGACTATACTGCATCCCTGATCATCTTCTTTAGCATTGACTATTCCTTCAATGACATCACATAACTCATCAGTACTGGAAAGTTCTTTTCAGAATACTGCTTGTTTCCCAAGGACACTTCTGGACTATCCTTTCTCTACCTTCCCTCAGCAGCAAAACTCTTTTAAAGTTCACTTAATTAATATTTCCAATCCAAATCATATCTTGGTATATTCTGCATAACAGTTGCCAGATCATTTTCTTCCCTATCACAGAGTTCAGCCTCTAGTTCACATATTCCTTTCCACTCTGAATCTGGACTGGCAATACACTATATCTCACTTTACTATGTATAGATGATATAGATATAGATACCTATATAGATATAAAGGTATAGAGGTATGCATATATATATATATATATATATACACACACACACACACACACACACACACATATATATATATATATATATATATATATATATGTGTGTGTGTGTTGCTGAAGGGAGTGGGAAAAAGTCACACATTATTAATTCATCGTATTCAGATCCAACTAGATCTTCACTGTTATAAGACAATTTTTTATTCCTCCCTAATTAGTTTCTTATCTCACTCTCCAGTTATTCAAAAATCTTCTCTTTTTTGCTTGTCCCCCACAACTATAGGTCCCCCTCTCTCTACACTGAGAAAATTGAGGTCATTCAACATAACTTTCTTTTTCTTTTCTTCTCATCTTCTCAAAATTCTTTAAGATCATTTCCAATTCCCATCTCCTGTCCGTCAAGCATCTAAAAATTATCAACAACTTTTCTTCTATTTCCTCTAGATAAATATTTGTCTCAAAACATTTAGCACACATAGAAGATTTTGGTACAGGGTATCTATATTCAAACCAGGTAGAAATAGCAAATCACATTTAGGATGTTTCTCTACTTTTCTTTCCTTTCACATACTAAAAAAAATCTATATTCACAAGCTCCAGCAGCTTGTACTCTCCAAGTATGCTGCATAGTTAGTGATTACTTTTCTTTGAAAAGATCATACAAAAGTCTCGTGTTACTTGTAGAGCTAGTTAAATCTTTTACACACTAACTTGTGCCTTCTCAATCCATGTTCAAAATCATTCTATAATGTTTTTATGACTATAGAGCAAAGTTTCTTGAGAGGCACCCACTGCTTCCTACTGGTGTATATATAAATATATATATATATATATATATATATATATATATATATATATATACACACACACATATATAAAAACTAGGATCCCCTAGTGGAAGGAAAGTTGCATAATGAATAGAGCATTGAACTTGAGAATTAGGAAGATATAAATAAAAATTCTTCCTTTGAAACTTATTAATTAATTAACCCTTAGTGACAGTTGCCCTAAATATAAAATGAAGTTGATAGTGGCATAAACCTCATAGGACTGTTTTGAGATACAAATAGGATAATAGATGAAAAGTGCTTTGTAAATTAAAGCTTAAAACTTTCTATAAATGCTCATTACAATTAACATAATTATTATTGTCATCATTAATCATCATAGTCAAGTATAAACTGTTATAGCACTCCATTGCAATGACCATACTTCTTCTGCTATTATGTCAGCACTAAGATGACCCCTTGGGAATAAAGTTCCCTTGATTCGTGACTCATTTCTCTTCTTCAAAATCACTTGAGGCACTTGAGGATTGAGTCAATGCAACACAAATATTGTGATTGTCAATACAGTCTGAGGTTGCCAAAAAGCTGTGTCAAGGGAAGCTCAGCTGAAGAATTAGTCTTGCAAGCCAACAAAGTCCTTAAGCCAATTGTTTTTTTACTTTTCAGGGAAAAACTATCTTAATTCAGGTTTGGAGGATTAAGACTGGGGGTTAAAATGCTGATGGTGAGTGATGCTATTTCATTATACATTGAATTTCATTGTCAACTTTGTGGGCAAAAAAACTCTCATTTGTGTGTAGGACATTGTGAATAATGTATATTATACTGGTAAATTAAATAGATTTCTGGTGACCATCATTTTCTTATTATAGGGCTTTACCCAATCCACTTCCCAGCATCAGGGTTTGCTTGGATCTAACACTGGTGTGAATCCATGAGGCACATCTTTAAAATTTTGTACATACTTCTTTTCCTGATAATACCTGAATGGAGTCAAAAATTATAGCACCAATCATTTCTTGTCCTGATTTTGTTTCTTCCTGGTCATGTGATTACTGAAAGATTTAGAAATGATAGCTAAATTTTATAAGCTTTCAATCCATTAAAACCTCAAAACATCCTTGTTTCATCACAGTGTTTTGAATGTAACCAGTTGATTGGTGCTTCTTCCTTCTCTGGATCAGATCACTTTCTTTTGACACATTATGTAGGCCACAACACAGAGGTTCTGCAAAACCAGTACTTGTCAATGAAAATTATCAGAACAGATTCTTCTAGTTTATTTATCACTTTAATCATTCTTCATTCTTTAAATAAATATTTAAATAAATCATTCTTTAAATAAAATTTAATTTTCAAGTACAAGTTAAAAACAAATTTTAACATTCATACATGATTGCATATTTCAAATTACCATCTTAGGGAGAGGGAAATTGAGGAAGGGAAGGATTAAGTTTTGAACTCAAATTTTTTTTAAAAGATGAATGTCAAAATTTGTTTTTACTTGTGATTGGAAAACTAAATTTAAAAAGAAAATACCTTGACTTCTGGCCAAGAAAGCAGAGAAAAGACAGACATAGTGCTAAAGTCTCCTGATCTTCCCTAATATGAAAGAAAACTCTTAACAGAAATTTGATCTACAAAACTCAAAAAGAAAAGCCAGGAGAAGAACATCTACCTCAGAATTTGTTTTCTGAGATCCTGGGTGAGTCCAGGTGCAGAAGGCAAACTTTGCAGGGAGCACAGGACCAGGTAAGAGCCTGGGTGGCTGGATTAGCCTCTGATTAGCCTGATTAGCAGCAAGGTTGGAGCCTGGGGATCTGAGGGCTTGAGTACCAGATTGGCCCCATCAGCAGCAGGGCTAGAGCCTGGTTGGTCACAGCGGCAGGGGCCAAGTATGGAGCAGAGGCATTAGTTGTGGCACTGACCATCTGGAGCTTGCCAACAAGGCTGGAAGGAGAGCTCCAGTGTGGGAAATCTGTAGACATCAATCCCTGAGCCCCTCTGGTCCATAAGAACCCAGAGTCCAGACCTTCATTTCAGTGGAAGCCTCTTCCCAGAAGAGACACAATTACAGACCACCTCCACCCCCAGGCTAAGGTGTGAACAGTAGAACCACCTGTAAATAGGGAGAGTGATTACTTCAAAATAGAGTAGAACCCACCATTGATCAAAGATAAAAGTATTCAATAGCTTCAACCCCCTCCCTCCAGGCCAAGGGAGAGGTCCTCAATCAAGGTGACCCTCCAGAAAAAGCAACCAGCACCCCCTACTGGTCATCTGGAGATATTACACACAGTGAGTAAAGCCTCTAGGGATCCCAACACCAAACCTCTGTGAACCAGCCCTTTCCCAACTCAAGGTCTTAGTAAAATGAAGAAAGGCCAATGAAAGGAGGGTCCATAGAAAAATTTTCTGAAGGAAAAGACACTTACTCAGAGATACTTAGATCCTCTGAAGAGAATATGTCTTGGTTTCCAGCACAGAAAGACTTCCTCAAATATATATGGAAGGAGTTTAAAAATCAATTGGAAAATTTGGGAGAGAAAATTAACACCTTGCAACAAGAAAACAATTCTTTCAAAACCTCAACTGGTCAAATGGAAAACACTTTCAAAAATAGAATTAACCAATTGGAAAAGGAGTTGCAAAAGGTAAATGAAGAAAATTCTTCTCTAAAAATAAAGAATGGAGTCTGTGGAAACTAATGACTTCATGGGACAGCAAGAGCCTGTTAAAACCAAAAAATTGAAAAAATAGAATAAAATATAAAATACCTCATCAGCAAAACCACTGACCTCAAGAATAGATCAAGAAGGGACAACCAGAGAATTATAGGCTTTCATGAAAACACTGAAGAGAAAAGCCTAGAATTAAGCTTACAGGATTTAATGATGGAACATTGCCCTGATATCATGGAACCAGAGGGCAAAATAGTTATTGAAAGAATACCCTCAGGAAAGAGATCCTAAAATGAAAACACCAAGGAATGTTGTGGCCCAATTCCAAAACTATCAGATAAAAGAGAAAATTCTGCAAGCAACCAGAAAGAAAAAATGTAAATACCAAGGACCACAGTAAGGATGACTCAGGATCTGGCTGCATCAACGTTAAGAGACAGAAGGGCCTGGAATGAGATATTCCAAAGAGCAAGGAAGCTTGGAATGCAGCCAAGAATCCTCTATTCAGCAAAACTGAGTCTTCTCTTCCAGGGGAAAAGATGGTCATTTAACAAAATGGGAGACATCCAAAAATTCCTAATGAAAAGACCCGAGCTAAATAGAAAATTTGGATATCAAACAGGAAGTTCAAGAGAAACATGAAAAGGTAAAAAAAAAAGAAAGGGGAGAAAAGGAAAAAAAAACTGCTAGTAAGATGAAACTGATTATATCCCAGAATGTGAAAAAAATTCTCATAACTCTTGAGAACTGTGACTCTAATACAGAGAAGATACATAGCCAGAAGTGATGAACACTCATGACTTATCCATGAGACTGCTATACAATGGGATTAAACTGGCTATATCTGTACTTGGGAGAAAGACTCTAATAAATCTCAAGAATTGCAACTTTATTAGAGAGAATATACTTAGCCAGAAGTGATGGATGCTCATGATTTTCTGTGACTCAGATAAAATGATTTAAAAACACTACCTCTGGGTGGCTAGGTGGCATAGTGGATAAAACACGGGCCTTGGAGTCAGGAGTACCTGGCTTCAAATCCAGTCTCGGACACTCAATAATTACCTAGCTGTGTGGCCTTGGGCAAGCCACTTGACCCCATTTGCCTTGCAAAAACCTAAAAAAATAAATAAAAAAATAAAAACACTACCTCCTCAAAAAGGGGGACAGTAAGGAGACAGGAGGATGGAGGGGATTGAATGGGGTAAATCTCACTACATTAAGAGGTACAAAAGAACTATTGTAATAGAGGGGAAGAAGGGAGGAGATAAGAAACACCTGAATCTTCCTCTTCTCTGACTTGGCTTAAAGTTAATGTACATACATACTCAGTTTTCTTAAGAAACATCTTACCTTTTATGTATTAAGAGGGGAAAAGGGGAGGGGGGTGGGGACAGGAAGGGGAGAAAATGGGGAACTAACAGAAGGAAGGGAAGGAAAAAGGGAAAGGGGAAAGGAAGGAGAGGGGGGGTGGATATAGGAAGGCAAACACACTGAAGGTATTCAGAAACAAAGTACTGGGGAATATGGATAAAGTGAGAAAAGGGGAAAAATACAAACAGAGGGAAGATAGCATGGAGGGCAATAAAGAGTTAGTAATTATAACTTTAAATGTGAATGGGATGAACGCTCCCTTAAAACGTAAGAGGATAGCAGAGTGGATTAAAAACCAGAATCCTACAATATGCTGCTTACAAGAAACTCATTTCAAGCAGAGATGCACATAGAGTAAAAGAAAAAGGTTGGAGTAAAATATATTTTGCTTCAGCTGAAGTGAAAAAAGCAGGGGTAGCTATCCTTATCTCAGACAAAGAAGATATAAAAATAGATGGTGTTAAAAGAGATAAGAGGGGGCGGAGCCAAGATGGCCATAAGAGTGGAGGGTGTCCTAGGAGCTCTCTTATAAATCTTCGAAACTAAGGACTTTAACTAAATTTTCGAGAGACAGAACCCACAGAGGGACCAAATGAAGAAGTTGTCCTACTCAAGGTAACCTGGAAAAGAGCAGAAAGGCTCTGCTCCCCGGGGTTGGAGGGGCGGCATGCCAGAGGGGTGGCCC
Source organism: Macrotis lagotis (assembly GCF_037893015.1). NCBI lineage: Eukaryota > Metazoa > Chordata > Mammalia > Peramelemorphia > Peramelidae > Macrotis > Macrotis lagotis. The sequence continues at coordinate 194,182,897 of NC_133666.1, forward strand.
GCCAGAGCAAATGAACTTCAGCCTCCCAGAGGCAGCCCCAGGGCGCTGGGAACATGGAAGTTTCCTGACCTGCTCCCCGGGGAGTACTGGGCACAAAGTGGGGGACCAGCGGGGGACCTCTGCCAGAGCGAGAATGTGGAGCCCAGCCCTCAGGGCACACAGAAAGCTGCTTGGCCGCTGCATTCTAGATCCAGGAAACAGAAGCAGGTGGAGCTGGTAAGCAGGAGCCCACAGGGCATGAGCCCATTGAACCTAGGGAGGGGAGTGAAGAAAGACTGCAGAGCTCAGTCCTCTGTCCCTGGAACAGGACTCTGGGGTTCTGACCATATTCAGATCCTGATCACAGTCCAGGCCCCCCAATAGAACAGCAGGGCCACCCCACACCTGAGCCCCGTGGCAGAGGAGGGGATCTTGAGGTCATTTACAGATCAGGAGGGATGACAGAGCCTCACACACTGAGACTCTTGTGGGAATGTCCCAAAACTCTAGAAGCACCCCCAAAACAGGCTTAGACTGGGAAAATGAGCAAGCAGAGAAACAAGAGAAACACCATTGAGAAATACATTATCTATGAACTCAAGAAAGATCAATATAGTCAGTCTGAAGATGAGGAAGCACAAGCTCCTGCATCTAAAGACTCCAAGAAAAATAGAAATTGGGCTCAGGCTATGACAGAGTTCAAAAAAGACTTTAAAAATCAAATGAGGGAGTCAGAAGAAAAACTGTGAAAAGAAAGGAGAGAAATGCAGGAAAAACATGAAAATGAAGTCAGCAGCCTAGTCAAGGAAATCCAAAAAATGCTGAAGAAAATAGCATGCTAAAAACCAGCTTAGGTCAAATGAATAAAATGGTACAAAAAGTTACTGAGGAGAAGAATGCCTTAAAAAGCAAAATTGGCCAGATAGAAAAAGAGATAAGAAAACTCTCTGAGGAGAACAAATCCTTCAGACAAAGAATAGAATTCAAGGAGATTGATGAATTTACCAGAAATCAGGAAACAATACTTCAAAACCAAAAAAATGAAAAATTAGAAGAAAATGTGAAATATCTCACTGAAAAAACAACTGATTTGGAAAACAGACTTAGGAAAGATAATTTAAAAATTATTGGAATACCTGAAAGTCATGATCAGGAAAAGAGCCTTGACATCATTTTCAAAGAATTACTACAGGAAAATTGCCCTGATATTCTAGAAGCAGAGGGCAAAATAGAAATGGAGAGAACCCACCAATGCCCCCAAGAAAAAGATCCCAAAAACCAACCCCTAGGAATATTATAGCCAAGTTCCAGAACTCCCAAGTCAAAGAGAAAATATTACAAGCAGCCAGAAGGACACAGTTCAAATATCGTGGAGCTGCAGTCAGGATCACACAGGACTTAGCAGCATCTACATTGGAAGCTTGTAGGGCTTGGAATATAATATACTGGAAGGCAAAAGAGCTTAGAATGCAACCGAGAATCAACTACCCAGCAAGGCTGAATGTCCTCTTCCAGGGAAAAAGATGGACTTTCAATGAACCAGGGGAATTTCAAATGTTCCTGTTCGAATGGCCAGAGCTGAACAGAAGGTTTGATCTTCAGATACAGGACTCAGGCAAAGCATAGAGATTGGAGGAGAAGGGGAAAATATGAGGGACTTAATGATGATGAACTGCATGTATTCCTGCATAGAAAAATGACACTGATAATACTCATATGAACCTTCCCAGTTAATAGAGCAGGTAGAGGGAGCTTTTATAGTTGAAGCACAGTAGAAAGCTGAATTCAAAGATAAAATATGGAGTAAAAATGGAGTCAATAGAAAAAGGAAATGTAATGGGAGAAGGAAAAAGGAGAGGGGGAATAGGCGAAGATATTTCACATAAGATTTTTCTTTATTACAATGAGCTACTGAAATGATATGGAAGGTGGGGAGGCAAGGGGGAAAGAGGGAATCTTCGCTCTCATCAGAGGTGGCTAGGAGAGGAAACAGCATATATACTCAATGGGGTATAGTCATCTGGAGTAAGAAGGAAGGGGGGACAGGGGAAGGGGGGGATGTGAGTCATGGAGGAGAGGATGGACCACAAGGGGAGAGTGGTCAGATATATCACATTTTCTTTTTTACTTCTTGCAAGGTGTTGGGATTGGATGGCCTGTCTGGGACCATAGAGTCAGGTGGATGCTGGGCCTAAGGGGTGGTATGGGGGCTCAGGGCCTCTTGGCCCCAGGGCCAGGGATCTGTCTGCTGCACCACTCTGATATACTACAGCAGAGTCAGAATGAAAGGAGAGAGAAAAATATAGTACATGGTAGTGGAGAAATTCGAAAGCAACAGTGGAAAAATATGGAAGTAACTTTTGCCATGGACTTATCATAAAGAATGTGACCCACTTGTGACAGAGTTGTTAGTGTTGGAACAAAGACTCAAGTACATTTTTTATTATTATTATTTTGGGGGGGGGGAGTGCAGGGCAAATGGGGCTGGGTGACCCACCTGGGGTCGCATAGCAGGGTGATCTTTGGGTGTCTGAGGCCAGATTTGGACCCAGGTGCTCCAGGCTCAAGGGCCAATGCTCTGTCTGCCACCTAGCCACCCCTACTATTATTACTATTATTACTATTATATTTTATTTTGTTTTTTTTTTCTTTTTTCTTTTTGGTTTTTGCAGGGCAGTGGGGTTTGGGTGGCTTGCCTGTCACACAGTTTGGTGATTATTGGGTGTACGGGGCGGCATGTGGGCTTGGGTGCTCATGACTCCAGGGCTGGTGCTCCATCCACTGCGCCACCTGGCCATACCTACAATTATTACTATTTTTTTATTTTAATTTTTTTTCTCTCCCCTTTACTTTATCGCTCAAGTGAATCTATATTTTTTGTGGGGGAGGGGGCATTTTGTTTACTCTTAAAGAAGAATATTTTATTAATGTATAAAAAATTTGTACAAAATGATAATAAATAAATATTAAATATTGAAAATAAAAAAAAAGAGATAAGAAAGGAAACTATATCCTCCTAAACGGTATTGTAGACAATGTAGTGATTTCAACGTTGAATTTGTATGCACCCATGGGATAGTATCCAAAGTCTTAGATGAGAAGCTGAAAAAGCTACAGGAAGACAGACAGCAAAATTCTACTAGTGGGAGACCTAAACCTCCCACTCTCAGATTGTTAGAAAAACCTAGATAATTGAATGGGTATAGAAAGGAATAGACACCTTTTTTCTACAGTACATGGCACTTACACAAAAATTGACCTTGACTATGGACTAGGGCATAAAAACCTAATGATCAATTGCAGAAAGGCAGAAATAGTGAATACATCTTTCTCATATCATAATGCAATAAAAATCATATGCCATTTTGGGCCAGGGAGATATAGATCCAGAATTAATTGGAAACTAACTTCATTTTAAAGAATGAGTAGATCAAGCATCAAATTAGAGAAAGAATTAATTATTTCAACCTAGATAATGACAAAAATGAAACAACATACCAAAACCTATGGGATACAATCAAGGTGGCATTCAGGGAATATATTATATCTTTAAATGCTAACATGAATAAATTAGAGAAAGAAGAAATCAATGAACTAAATATACAACTAAAGAAATTAGAGAAAGAACAAATTAAAAATACCCCATTAAATACCAATTTAGAAAGTCTAAAAATTAAAGAAGAAATTAATAAAATTGAAAGCAAAAAATTATTGATTTAATCAATAAAACCAAGAGTTGGCTTTATTAAAAAAAACAATAAAATTGATTAACCTCTGGTCAATTTGATTAAAAAAAGAAAGAAGAAAACCAAATTGCTAGTACCTTAAATGAAAAAGTTGAACTCACCACCAGTGAGGAGGAAATTAAAGTAATAATTGGGAATTATTTTGCCCAACTCTATGCCAATAAATTTGACAATCTAAGTGAAATGGATGAATATTTACAAAAATATAAGTTGCCGAGGTTAAATGAAGAGGAGATTAAATACCTAAACAACCCTACTTCAGAAAAAGAAATTTATCAATTCAACATTGAACTCCCTAAGAAAAAATATCCAGGGACTAATGGATTCACAAGTGAATTCTATCAAATGTTTAAGGAACTGTTGGTTCCAATACTATATAAACTCTTTGGAAAAATAGGTGAAGATGAAACTCTACCTAACTCTTCCTATAACACCAATATGGTGCTGATACATAAACCAGAAAGAGTTAAAACAAAGAAAATTATAGAACTATCTCCCTGATGAATATAGATGCTTTTGACACAATACAGGACTAATTTCTACTAAAAACACTAGAGAGTAGGAATAAATGAACTGTTCCTTAGAATAATAAGCAGTATCTGTGTAACACCATCAACAAGCATTATATTAATTAGGATAGGCTAGAGGCATTCCCAGTAAGATCAGGGGTGAAACAAGTATGTCCATTATCACCTCTACTAATCAATATTGTACTAGAAATGTTAGCTTCAGCGATAAGACAAGAAAAAGAAATTGAAGGAATTAGAATTGGGAAGAAAGAGATAAATCTTTCACTTTTTCCAGATGACATGATGGTATACCTAGAAAATCCCCCAAAATCATCTTAAAAAACTACTGGAAACAATTAGCAACTTTAGCAAAGTAGCAGGACATAAAATAAACCCCCATAAATCCTCAACATTTCTATATATGACTAGCAAGATACAGCATAAAGAGCTAGAAAGAGAAATTCCATTCAAAGTAACCTCAGACAATATAAAACACCTGGGAGTCTACCTCAAGGCAGATTCAAAACCTTGTTTGAAAACAATTACAAAACACTTCTCACACAAATAAAATCAGATTTAAATAACTGGGAAAACATCTATTGCTCATGGATAGGTCGAGTTAATATAGTAAAAATGACAATTATATAAAAACTGAACTATCTGTTTACTGCCCTACCAATAAAATTTCAAGAAAATTTCTTTAATTAATTAGAAAATGTTGTTAGTAAATTTATATGGAGAAAGAAAAAGTCAAGAATTTCCAGGGATTCAATGAAAAAAAAAGTGCAAAAGAAGGTGGCTTAGCCTTACCAGATCTAAAATTATAAAGCATCAGTCATCAAAACTGTCTGATATTGGCTAAGAAATAGAGTGGTGGACCAGTGGAATGGACTAGGTGCAATAGCAGGAAACAATTATAGTAATCTGCTGTTTGATAAACCCAAAGAGTCCAACTATTGGGATAAAAACTCTCTCTTTGATAAAAACTGCTGGCAAAATTGGAAGTTAGTATGGAAGAAACTGTGATTTGACCAACACCTCACAGCCTATACCAAGATAAGATCCAAATGGATACAAGATTTAGACATAATAAGCAATATTATGAGCAAACTAGAAGATCAAGGAGTACCTTACCTGTTAGGTCTATGGAAAGGGAAGCAGTTTATGACCAAGGAAGAGATGGAGAACATGAGTAAAAAACAAACTAAATGATTTTGATTACATTAAATTAAAAATCTTTTGCACAGACAAAACCCAGATCAAAAGAAGTGTAGTAAATTGGGAAATAATTTTTACAACTAGTATTTCTGACAAAGGACTCATTTCTAAAATATATAGAGAATGGAGTCAATTTTAAAAAAAAAATAAGCCATTTCCCCATTTGACAAATGGTCAAATATATGCAAAGGCAATTTACTGATGAAGATAAATGCTATCCATAGTCATATGAAAAGTTGCTCTAAATCATTACTTATTAGAGAAATTCAAATTAAAGCATTTCTGAGGTATCACCTCACACCTCACAGACTGGTCAATATGACCAGAAAGGACAATGATCAATGTTGGAAGGGATGTGAGAACTCTGAGTCACTAATACATTGTTGGTGGAGCTGTCAACTCATCCAACCTTTCTGGAGAGCAGTTTGGAACTATGCCTAAAGGGCAAGAAAAATATGCATCCCCTTTGATCTAGCAATACAACTACTGGGTTTATACCCTTAAGAGATGATGAAAACACATAAAAATATCACTTATACAAAAATATTCATAGCAGCCCTGTTTGTGGTAGCAAAGAATTGGAAATCAAGTAAATGTCCTTCAATTGGGGAATGGCTTAACAAACTGGTACATGTATGTCATGGAACTCTGTTGTTCTATTAGAAACCAGGAGGGATGGGATTTCAGGGAAGCCTGGAAGGATTTGCATGAACTGATGCTGAGCAAGATGAGCAGAACCACAAAACCATTGTATACCCTAACAGTAACATGGGGGTGATGATCAACCTTGATGGATTTGCTCATTCCATCAGTGCAACAATCAGGGACAATTTGGGGTTATCTGCAATGGAAAATACCATCTGTATCCAAAGGAAGAATTGTGGAGCTTGAACAAAGATCAAGGCGCATTACCATTAATTTTAGGGAAAAAACCTGATATTTTATTATGTAATCTTGTTATCTCTTATACTTTATTTTTCTTGCTTATGAATATGATTTCTCTCTCATCACATTCAATTTGGATCAATGTATATCATAGAAAAAATGTAAAGACTGGTAAATTGTCTTCTGTGGGGGGTAGGGGAGAGGGAATTGAGATTAGGGGACAAATTGTAAAACTCATAAATATAATTTTAAAATGCAAAAAATACCTTGAAAAAAATTAACTACTCATAGGCTTTGACCATTTAACAATTGGGGAATGACTTGTATTCATATAAATTTGACTTGGTTATATGTATATTTTAGAAATGAGACTTTATCAGGTACATATAAAAATTGTTTCCCAGATTTTTTGTTTTCCCTAATCATTTTTTTAAATACAAAATCTTTTTAATTTTATGTTTTATATATATATATATATATATATATATATATATATATATATATATATATATATATATATTATGTAATGCTCTCTGTCTCATTTGGTCATAAATTCTTCCTTTCTCTATAGATGTCAAGTAAACTCTTCTATGCTCTCCCAATTTGCTTATTAAATCATTCGTTATATCTAAATAATGTACTGATTTTGTCTTTTTCTTAGAATATGGTGTAAGATGTTCTATACTTAATTTCTGTCATTTTGACTTTCTAGTTTTCTTAGGAGTTTTTATCAGGAAGTGAGTTCTTGACCCAGAAGCTGGAGCCTTTGGGTTTATCAAAAACAATGTCTTGCATACATAATCTATTGTACTGACCCAACAACTGATCCACCATTCTATTTCTTAGACAATACTAGCTAGTTTTGATGTTTCCTACTTTATAATAAAGTATGGCTAGTCTACTTTCCTTCACATTTTTTTCATTAATTGCATTGTTTTTGATCTTTTATCATTCCAGATGAATGTTTAAATTTTTTTTCTATTTATAGAAAATAATTTTTGGTGTTTTGATTACTATGACACTAAATAAATAGATTAATTTAGGTGGAATTGCCATTTTTATTATATGGGCTGAACATATTCATTAGGAACTGATATTTTTTCAATTGTTTAGATTTGACTTTATTTGCATGAAAAGTGTTTTATAATTATGTACATGTAGATCATGGATTTGCCTTGGCAGGTAGAATTACCAACTATAGTAAACTATAGTTACTATGGTACTTATACTACACTTATTTTAAATGGAATTTCTTTTTCTATCTGTTACTCCAAGATTTTGTTGGTAGTATATAAAAATGCTGATTATATGGGTTAATTTTATATCCCACAACTGCGCTAGAGTTGCTAATTATTTCAAATAGATTTTAGTTGTTTCTCTAGGATCCTCCAGGTATATTATCATATCATGTTCAAAGAGTGATAATTTTGTTTCCTCACTGCCTCTTCTAATTTCTTCAATTTATTTTTTCTTTTGCTATAACTGACATTTCTAGTTTTTTAATGTGGTAAATATATTGAATAAGAGTGGTGAAAATGAGCATCCTTCCCTCATCCCTGATCTTATTGGGAGGGCTCCTAGTTTATCCTCACTATTTACTGATGGCCTTAAGTAGAAACTATCATGTTTAAGGAAGTTCTCTTTAATACTACATTCCCTAGAATTTTGAATAGGATTTTTCCGTATTTATTGAAATAATAATAATAATACAAATAAATAATAAATAAAATAAATAATGATATTGATTTTGTTTCTGATATGGTCTGATAGTTTTACTAAAATTGTACCATCCCTGCTTTCTTGGTATAAGTTAGTCATAGTGTATAATCTCTGTGATATATTGCTGCAATGTCCTTGAAAATATTTAAGATTTTTGCATTGATATTAATTAGGAAAATTGCTCTATAGTTTTCCTTCTTGGTTTTGGTTCTTCCCAGCTTAAGTGTCAGGACCATATTTCTGTCATAAAAGGAATTTTGTAATATTCCTGTGCCTCTTCTTACAAATAGTTTATATAATATTGGAATTTTTCTATAAATGTTAGTTAGAATTCACTTGTGATATCATCTAACCCTGAGGATTTTTTTCTTAGGGAGTTCATTGATGACTTTTTCTAAGATGGAATTATTTAAATATTCTATTTCTTCTTCTGGTAATCTGAGAAATTTATATTTTTGTTAATATTACTCTAATTTCACTTTGATTCTCAGATGTATTTGGCATATAACTGGGCAAAATAGCTCCTAATAATCATTTTAAATTCCTCTTCACTGGTGGTGAATTCTTTTTTTAAAATTTTTGATACCTGTAATTTAGTTTTCTTCTTTCCTTTTTTGAAAAATAATTAATCAATGGTTTATCTATCTTAAAGGTTTTCTCATCTCCTAGTTGTATTTGTTATTTCAATTTTTTTACCTTTCAATTTTGTAGACTCACCTTGAGTTTTTAGGATTTCCAATTTGATATATAATTGAAGATTTCCAATTTGTTCTTTTATGGTTTTTATCTGATCTTTCTCTATTTTATTAATGTAAGTTTAGAGATACAAATTTTTTCCCAAAAGTATTACTTTGGTTGCATCCCACAAATTTTAGGGTGTTATCTCTTTGTTGTCATTCTCTTTTATGAAATTATTGTTTCCTTGATTTGTTCTCTGGTTCACTCACTCTTTAGGGTTAGATTATTTAGTTTCCAATTAATTTATAATCTATCTTTCTGTTGCCCTTTATTAAATGTCATTTTATAGCATTGTGATCTAAAAAGGATGCATTTAATATTTCTTCTTTTCTACATTTGGTGGTGAGGTTTTTAATGCACTGACATATGAACAATTTTTGCGTAGGTGCCAAGTAGCCCTGGAAAAAGGTATACTTTTTTTCTCTCTTCATTCATTTTTCTCCAGAAGTCTACTTTTCTAAAATTCTATCTATATCCTTCCAAGGTAGAGTACTCATGAAAAGATAAAGAATTCATCCTTTTCTTTAATTTTTCTGGGGAACTTGCAGTGCCCATAACGATAATTGAATACTGAAAGCATTGAATGTCAAATTATCCTGGGTACCTTGTACTCACAGAATATTTTGCCATACCATTTCAGATCTTTAAAAGATCCCTTTCACTTAGTTCTCATATTGATCTTTCTAATCTTTCACAGCCCAACCATGGATAAGTTAAAAATAGTTCTTTCATATGGTTTCTGATCTCTTCCATATTTGATGACATCTACTTTACTTGTAAGTAATTGAGGAATGTTCCCTATTCTGTTCTACAGAAGATCATGATCTAGCAAAATTCACAGTAACCAGGCTGAAATGAGGAGAGATATGCTGGGATAAAACATAAATTGGATACTAGGAACAGGAGAAAAAGGAAAAGGGAATGAAGGCTGGTGTAAGTGCTACAGGTAGAAGTGGCATCTGGAGTATATGCCCTTCCCTCTCTAGTTCTCAAGAGAAAAAAATCAAAATGAGGCTTCTTCAATATTTAAGCATTGCTATAGGAAAAAGCAATATCTTTTAAACATTAGTGTCAAATTAAAATAGAAACCAGCTCTAAACTACACGTAAGAATCCCTGCTGCCACATTAATTTAGAAAAACCACACAGTAACATTATCTTTCATGTATTTTTATTTATTTTGTTAGATATTTCCCAATTATACTTTAATTTGACCCAGTTGCACTCAGGAGTGTTGCTGGTCATGTTTATTGCTTCTGTTTTTAGAAATTCAGTCTCAGTGTTATCTAATGGATAAGATTATAATACTGCTTTCTTATATCCTTGGCCAGAAATGGAAATGAGGGTTTGTGAACCATGAATTAGGATTGATGGTTATCTCTTGAGTACCATAGATCTCGACTTGCTAATAGAGGGTCACATTATAGGAACCTATTGCTATATATAATCTATAAGACCAATAGTAACCTGGTGACTCTTTTGTAAAATAAAGATAATGATACTTGAGGGGGGTTAGAAAGGTTTTTATGATAATAGCACTTTGTAAAAACTTAAGTTGCTAATATATGTTATCTAAATATTATATATTGTACATCTGGTTAAATGAAGTCATAGCTTGAGTGGCTAGGTGATGCAGTGGATAGAGCACCATCCCTGGAGTCAGGAGTACCTGAGTTCAAATCCGGCCTCAGACACCTAATAATTACCTATCTGTGTGGCCTTGGGAAAGCCACTTAACTCCATTGCCTTGTAAAATTAAAAAAATAAAATAAAGTCACAGCTCTAAGATTAGGAATAGCTCATCCATACCTACAAGTGTGATGCTGAAGATGTGTTCTTTCATCCCTCCTTCCTCTCTCATCCTACTGAGCTACTGAAGCACCTATTCCCATTAGTGGTAAAGAGGAGACCAAGGAAATGTCCCCATAAGCCATTCATCTACCCTTTTACAGGTATCTATCAAAAGCCAGCTAGATTCATTCTAGCTAAAAAACATCAAGCATTCTTTCAAACACTTTAAATCTTCTTAAGTCCATACATCCATATATGTCAACAATATACATCAAGACCTATAAGATCTATTTCCTGAAACCAAGATCCTTTCAAGAAAAGGCTCTACATTTATATTATGGTCAGGAAAAATGGTAATTACATGCATGCCTTCAGTTATTCTCTGTTTACATATTTCCCCTCCCTAATAAGTTATAGATTTCTTGAGGAGAGTGATAGGAAAATGAGTAACTTTTTTATTCCATTAAGTAAGCTAGTGCCTTAGTATAGAAACATGTATTCTAAAAATGATTTTAAAATTATTGGATTAATATCAAATATTTGAGAGCTCAAAAGAAGAAGAATTGGTGATGCTATATTAGAAAATTTATAATTTTTTTACTCTGTTTGGCATAGTAGACCCCAAAGTCAGAGGGTCAAACAAATTTCAAACTCTATGAAAGGTGCTAATATCCTACCATGGAGGATACTGGAGTGGACAAGTTTCTTGCCCCATTCCCTTCCTCAATAAAATATCTGCCTGCCAGAGTAATTGGGAGTGTACTTTGTAAATTTTGAAAGCACCATGGTGATTTGAGGTTGCTATTTTATTTCTGAACTTATTCCTAACCATAAATTTCCTATCTTTCCATGTGTGAAGAGAAAACTACTTGTAACCCTGAAGGAAGCATGGAATGACCTTGTGTAGGTCCCTTCAGGAGCCTCAGGTCTCTAATGGGAGAGTAGACTTGGTTGATTCAGAGTTTAAGTGTCATCTAATATAGAAGTCTCCATTTTACAAGTGAGGAAACTCAGGCTGAGGGAGGTTTAGGAACTTAAACTCATTCAAGTATCCACATTCAAAGATGAAATTCAATCCCCATGATTTTTTTTATTCCAAAGGCAGCTGGGTGGTGCAGTAGATAGAGCACTAGCCTTGGAGTCAAGTGGACAGGAGTTTGAATCCAGTGTCAGACACTTGATGCTTACTACTTTTGTGATCTTGGATAAGTCACTTAACCCTGATTGCCTTACATCCAGGGTCATCTTCAGTCATTCTAATTCAAATCTGACTACTGAACCCATATGACTCTGGAGGAGAAGGTTAGGCTGATGACTTTGCACAAAGCCTCCTCACTCAATTTCAATTCATGTACTTGTCATGGCCATCACCTCCCTGATTTTGTGATTTTTGAGAATAAAGGACAAATATCATTATCATCATCATCAAGGCAAATAATAGGTGCAAGTGTGTTATATACCTGTTTGCAGTTTTTAAAATGCCCACAGATTCTTTTCCTTTTGATCTAAAAGAGCTTTCCCCTCCCCGTAGCAAAATAAGCTTTCACATTTTGAAGCATGAAGAGATAGATCCATGATGTACCATGTTTCCTTGTCAGTGACATTAATAATGCCTTTACCTGACAATACTGCTTCAATTTTAAGGGCTAGCAGCTATGTGCTGCATTAGAAGGATTTTTACCTGCTGTTCCTGTGAACCATCAGGCTTTAAGAACATTACCCTGATGTTGATATTTGCACAGTGGAGCAAATATAGCTTAAAACCATCCTTTGGTGTTTTTATTTAGAACAGAGAGCAGATGAATATAAGAAAAAGTGTTTCAAATCTGAAAGAATCTTCGTTGTGTTATCTGTGTGGGTATGTTTGTTCAGGTGCAGACTCCTGAGTCAGCAGAATGGTGTCAGTCTCAGAGTAAAGATCCCAGGAGGTTTTAAGAATATATAAGACTGCAGAATGTGACTGGTGCAAATTCTAATAATGTGTGATCTTCTATCTTTGTTGGGACTGGATTAAGCATGAATGAGTTATTGGGATTGGGGGTATCGATACAAATCTTGAGATTATCATAGCAGCATTCAAGATAATGATGATATTATTCAAATATATGCTCCATTCTGATGAGCAGTCCCCAGTAGTCTGCATGGAAAATTGCAGTAGAATGAAATAATAACTGAAACAAAGTAAAATCATTGAATTCATTGACATACAATAAACCTTACACATTTTTATTTATTTAAAAAGGAAACCTTTAAAATGTAATGTATCTTCTTTTGCTAGATTTCATATTTTACATGATTTGAAATTGATTTCACAAGATTTTCATACATATTCTTTAATTCTTTATCATGAAACCATATCTTTAATCACATAGAATAATAAGTGTGCTTTTGAAAGCTCCCTTTTCCCCAACTATAATATTAAATATAGATCATAGAATTTCAATGGGTTTAAATTAGATGAATTTCAAGGTTACTGAAGCAAGTCTGTCTTTATCTTTTGGATACATTTCTTAATCTTTCATTAAGTATGGCAACCTTGATTGTGATACTATATTCCTTCTCCAAATGGGATTAATACTGTTTCTTAGTATATCAATTTATATCAGAATTCATCATGCTCAATGTAGGCAAAATTTCCAAATCCCTTGGAAGTTTAGAAATATACCCCAAATATTTGATAGGGATGAACATTTTATAGCAGGAAAAAGATCTTACTCAGATCATACAGGATTAACTGGTCTCCTTTTGACATCTTTGGTATAGCTTTTAATTTAAAAGTCAGGTTTTTCAGTAAAATTTACTCATTTTTAGTCTTAATTCTCTGGTCTCTTTATTGTCTTGATCACAACAAGCATTGTTTCTTCAGCAATGGTTATCAAAATTTTATTTTAATGGTTCTCATGTTTCTTCAAATTTCCAGACTATGCCACACTGAACATGAATCAATAACTACCCAGCTAGCTGCTCTAGGTAGGTTTTCAGTCTTTGTTTTCTGAGGATAAATTAGGATGTTTTGCAGTATTTATCAGCTTTTGGAATTGTTTCTCATCTTTGTTTTCACTTTTCTTTATACTTTGGTATGACTGATGCTCTTTTTATTATGGGTTTAGATAAAACTTGAAATGTTTGACTTTTCTACACCAACAGACACCATTATAGCTCTGTCACTGAAGTATATTCTTTACAAATTTTGCAGAGTTCTTTGAAGCAAAAGACATTTTTTAAAAAAAATCCAATAAGACTTCTGGCCAAGATGACAGGGAGAAGACAGGCACTGTGTGAAACGCTCCTCTTTCCACTCAAAAACAACATGAAATAAACCTCTTAACAGAATTTTGATTGACAAAATCCAGAAAGAGAAGCTAGGAGAAGAACACCTAAGAAGAAGGTATGTTTCAGGGGACTGTGGGTGAACCAGGAGACAAGATCAGTGGGTCATCGAGGGGGACAGCAGCTGGGGGAAGCAAGAGGGCCAGGCTCAGTCATAGAGACTTTGGTAAGTGGTGGGAAATCCAACTTTAACTTCAGTCTTTGGCCTGGGGGAGAGGAGCTACAGGAGCCAGGTGAGTTCCAGCACAGAGTTTCAGAGCACACCTGGAGAACAACCAGCTGGGTTGGGGACCTGAACTCCATACTTTCAGTAGAGCCCTTGGCCCAGAACAACCATAAACAACCACCCACCTCTTCAGCTAAGGGTGGGCAACAGAGTTCACTCAATGGAAAGAGATTAACTCCCTCCTGATCCTTCTATTCCAGGGGAAAAGATGGACATTTAATGAAATGGGAGATTCTGTTTTTTCCTGATGAAAAGATCAGAGCTAAATAAAAAATTTGAACATCAAATAGGAGGCTTGAGAGACACATGAAAAGGTAAAAAGAGGGTAAAGAAAAAAGACTGCTATCCAATAGGATATAATTGGCTATATACCCCCTTGGGAGAAAGAGTCTCATAACTTTTGAGAATTGTAACTCTATTAGAGAGTATATGCTTAAGCAAAAGTGATGGAAACTCAGAACTTGTCTGTGACTCAGATAGAATGATTTAAAAACAATAACTCCTTAAAAAGGGGGGCATTAAGAAGTGGGAGGATGAAAGAGACTGAATGGGGGTAAATCTCATTACATCAAGAGGTACAAAAGTTCTACTATAATGGAGGGGAAGAAGAGAGGAGGTGAGAATGACCTGAATCTTCATCTCATCAGACTTGGCTTAAAGTTAACTTAGACACACTCAGCTATGGATTAAAAGGGGAAAAGGGGAGGGGGGGACAGGGAGGGAGAGAAAAGGGGGGAATTAACAGAAGGAAGGAAGGGAAGAAGGGGAAATGGAAAGGGGGAAAAATGGGGAGGGGTTGATATAGGAGGGCAAACACACTGAAGGTGGTGGTATTCAGAAAAAAACACGGGAATATGGATAAAGGGGAAAAAAGGGAAAAATACAAACAGAAGGAGGATAGCATGGAGGGCAATAAAGACTTAGTAATTATAACTTTGAATGTGACAGGGATGAACTCTTCCTTCAAATGAAAGTGAATAGTAGAGTGGATTAAAAACCAGAATCCTAAAATATGCTGCTTACAAGAAACTCATTTGAAGCAGAGATACACATAGAGTAAAAGAAAAAGATTAAAGCAAAATATATTTTACTTCAGCTGAAGTGAAAAAAGTAGGGAGAGCAATCCTTATCTCAGACAAAGCAGCTGCAAAAATAGATAGTGTTGAAAGAGATAAGGAAGGAAACTATATCCTCCTAAAAAGCACCACAGACAATGAATTTCAACACTAAATATGTATACCCAATGGTATAGCATCCAAATTCTTAGAGGAGAAGTTGAAAGAGTTAATGGAAGACATAGTCAGCAAAACTCTACTAGTGGAAGACCTCAAACCCCCACTCTCAGATTTAGATAAATCTAATCATAAAATAAACAAGAAGGAAGTTAAGGAGGCAAATAGATTGTTAGAAAACCTAGATATGATACACCTATGGAGGAAACTGAATGGGGAAAGAAATGAATATACTTTTTTTCTGTAGTACATAACACAAAAAAATTGACCATGGACTATGGCATAAAAACCTAATGATCAATTGCAGAAAGGCAGAAATAGTTAATACATCTTTCTCAGATCATAATGGGCCAGGGTGATATAGATCCAGAACAAATTGGAAACTAAATAACCTCATTTTTAAAGAATGAGTGGATCAAACAACAAATTATAGAATGAATTATTTCAATCTAGATCATGACAAAAATGAAAAAAAAATACCAAAACCTATGGCATACATTCAAGGTGACTGTCAGGGGATATATTATATCTTTAAATGCTTACATGAATAAATTAGAGGAAGAAGAAATCAATGAACTAAATGTACAAATAAAAAATTAGAAAAAAGAACAAATTAAAACCCACCAATAAAATACCGAGTTAGAAATTCTAAAAATCAAGGGAGAAATTAAGAAAATTGAAAGCAAGAAAAAGCTATTGAACTGATAAATAAAACCAAGAACTGGTTTTATGAAAAAAACAATAAAATTGCTAAACATCTGGTCAATTTGATTTTAAAAAAGAAGAAAACCAAATGGTTAGTATCAAATATAAAAAGGTGAACTCACCACCAATAAGGAGTAATTTAAAGTAATAATCCAGAATTATTTTGCCCAACTCTATGCCAATAAATTTGACAATCTAAGTGAAATTAATGAATATTTACAAAATTATAAGTTGCCCAGAATAAATGAAGAGGAAATTAAAAAGCTAAATAACCCTATCTCAGAAAAAATTCAACAAGCCATTATTGAACTCCCTAAGAAAAATCTCCAAGACCAGATGGATTGACAAGTGAATTCTATCAAACATTTAAAGAACAATTGGTTCCAATTCCATATAAACTCTCGGAAAAAATAAGTGAAGATGGACCTCTCCCTAACTCTTTCTATGACACCAATATGGTGCTGATAGCTAAATCAGGTAGAGGTAAAAGATTTTATAGATCTATCTCCCTGATGAATATAGATACAAAAATCTTAAAATCTTAGCAAAAATGATTACAACATCACTAGGCCAAGACATTATGATGAAGTAGGATTTGTCCCAGGAATGCAGGATTAGTTCAGTCTTAGGAAATCTGCTATTATAATTAATTATATTAATAACAAACCTATCAGAACTCATATGATCATATCAATAGATGCTGAAAAAGCTTTTGACAAAATAGAGCACCCATTCCTACTAAAAATACTAGAGTATAGGAATAAATGGACTGATCCTTAGAAAAATAAGCAGTATCTATTTGAAACCATCAACAAGCATTATACCAACCAGGATAGGCTAGAGGCATTCCCAATAAGGTCAGGGTGAAACAAGGATGTGTATTATCACCACTACTATTCAATATTGTATTACAAATGGCAGCTTCAGCAATAAGAGAAGAAAAAAGTAATTGAATGAATTAGAATTTGGAAGGAAGAGACAAAACTTTTACTCTTTGCAGATGACATGATGGTATACCTAGAGAATCCAAAAAATCATCTAAAACAGCTAGAAATAATTAGCAATTTTAGCAAACCCTCATAAATCTTCAATATCTCTATATATGACTAGCAAGAGCTAGAAAGAGCTAGAAAAAGAAATCCCATTCAAAGTAACCTCAGGCAATATAAAATACCTGGGAGTCTACCTGCCAAGGCAGACTCAAAAACATTTTGAAATCAATTACCAAACACTTCTCACACAAATTAAATCATATTTAAATAACTGGGAAAACATCAACTGCTCATGGATATGTCCAGCTAACATAATAAAAATGACAGTTCTACCAAAATTTAACTACTTGTTTAGTGCCCACCTCACACCCTATACCAGGTTAAGATCAAAATGGATTCAGGATTTAGACATAAAAAACAATATCATAAGCAAACTAGAAGATCAAGGAGTAGTTTACTTGTCAGATCTATGGAAAGGGAAGCAGTTTATGACCAAGGAAGAGATGGAGAACACCATTCAAAACAAACAAGATAATTTTGATTACATTAAATTAAAAAGCTTTTGCTCAGAAACAACCACTGCAACCAAGATCAAAAGATATGTAATAAATTGGAAAATAACTTTTAAAACTATTATTTCTGACAAAAGACTCATTTCTAAAATATACAGAGAACTGAGTCAAATTTTTTTAAAAAAGCCATTCACCAATTGACAAAGGGTCAAAGCATATGCAAAGGCAATTTATAGATGAGGAAATCAAAGTGATCCATAGTCATATGAAAAATTTCTCTAAATAATTACATATTATAGAATGCAAATTAAAGCATCTCTGAGAAGCCACTCACAGCTCTCAGACTGGCCAATATGACCAGAAAGGACAATGATCAATGTTGGAAGGGATGTGGGAAATCTGGGACACTAATACATTGTTCGTGGAACTGTGAACTCATCCAACCTTTTTGTTTGGAACTATGCCCCCAAAATGTGCATACCCTTTTATCCAGTAATACCACTACTGGGTCTATACCCTGAAGAGATGATGAAAAAGGGTAAAAACATCACTTGTACTAAAATATTCATAGCAGCCCTGTTTGTGGTGTCAAAAATTGGAAATTAAATGAATGTCATTCAATTGGGGACTGTCTCAACAAACTGTGGTATATGTATTTCAAGGAACATCATTGTTCTATTAGAAACCAGGAGGGATGGGAATTCAGTGAAGCCTGGAAGAATTCGCATGAACTGATGCTGAGCAAGATGAGCAGAACCGGAAGAACATGGGGTTGATCATCTGTCTTAAAGAACATTCTCATTCCATCAGTGCAACAGTTAAGGACAATTCTGGTGTATCTGCAATGGAGAATACCATCTGTATCCAGAGAAAGAATTGTGGAGTTGAACAAAGACCAAAGTCTATTACTTTCAAATTAGTAAAAAAAAAGCTGTTATCTTATTATGTAATTTTGCTATCTCATACTTTGTCTTCCTTAAGGATATGATTCCTCTCTCATCACATTCAGGATATGATTTCTCTCTCATCACATTCAACTGAGATCAATGTATACCATAGAAACAATGTAAAGGCTAACAGAATGTCTTCTGTAGGGTGTGAGGGGAGGTCAGCAAGAATGGGGAGCAAACTGTAAAACTAAAAATAAATAAAAACTTTCTAAAAAAGTGTAATAAAAGTTCAACATAACATAAATGTATGCTTCAAAATCTAGAAATTGACAGAGAACTGAGATGGGGAATCCGAATCTATCTGGTTTTATTTGCTCAGAGTTAGATTTTTAGGCAAGCATCAGAAGTACACATGTTTAAACAAATGTTACAAAATAAAAAAAAAATTTAAAACTATTGCTTTATTCATGTAATTCCCCATTGTTCCAAGTGTAAGTGGAAAATTCATAGGCCCAGAAATTGGATGTAAATAGCAAGAATAAAGTAATTGAGAGGGAGAATTAGAAATCAATGGGTATAAGTTACAATTTATGACTTTTCTTTCATTAAATCTTATCCCTTGTAATTCTGTATTGTATAATTATCATAAAATGTAGATTTCTCTATCTCTTTCTCCCTATCTACATAGATATATATTTCACTCTCTTGTTCTCTAGTTAGCTAAGAGGCCTGGATCTTTCATATCATGTTACAATCTTTGACAAAAAGATTACATATAATTCATAGATTAGGTTACATCTAAGCAATGCAGTAAGAAGTATTCTGGGAAAAAATGGGAACATTTGGCATTTAAAATTTTTAAATTAGATTTTGAAAATTCTGGGGGGTGGCTAGGTGGCTTAGGGGATAAAAGCACCGGCCCTGGAGTCAGGAGTACCTGGGTTCAAATCCAGTCTCAGACACTTAATAATTACCTAGCTGTGTGGCCTTGTCAAGCCACTTAACCCCATTTGGCTTGCAAAAACCTAAAAAAAATTCTGGAAAAGAAAAGACTACTGGAAGAAAATGGACTTTAATCTCTTTATTAACTTTAGATGTTTTGACTAGTAAAGAGGAAAATTGTTAGCAAAATTGTAATAATAACAACAATGAAGAGAATATATTTCATTCAGGCAAATTTTTTCCCTGAGACTCGTAATGTCAAATTTATATGTAAATCCAACAGTACACAGATGTACTTGCTTCCTTCAGTTCTTTCAGAGAAAATCATGCTCCCATATTATTCCCAATCTTCATAGCCAAAAAGTAATCTAAACAAAGAAATCTAGAAATCTAAATTAAATAATGTAAGACTTAATTACTGTGGTGCAAATTAGCTATGTAATGAAGACTAAAGAAGATTACTTTCATCCTGTCTCTGAGAGGTATAGAGTTGTGAATCCCTCTTCAGAAAAAGACCTTATGAAAAATAGTATTATTCTAAATATTTCTATGATGATAAATGCTAACATGGCTGAAAAGTTAAATTCACAAATAATTATTTCTTCTAGTCTTTGGACTGTTTCTTCTCATATTAGTTTTTGGTAATAATAACAGATACCATTTCTATTGAACCTTAAAGTTTGCAAAAAATTCATTTAGAAACATTGATTTATCCTTCATAAGCATATGAGGTTTTAAAGTCAACTCTTCCATATAGTATATTAAAAGCTCAATATGTTTAATGATATTCTAATTATCTGAATGAAGTAATGCAACTTTAAGGAGTCCTTGATTTAAATCCAGGTAAGAATCTGATTTCAGGAAGAATTTGGTTCACTTTGTTTTCCCTGACATCATTAATTACTTATCCCACAGACTTCAACAGTCCAAAAGGAAAATCCTTGGAAAAAATATTCTAATAGATCTTTAATTTTATCAATGTCAAATTCCCTCCAACGATGCCTAATCTATGTGACTTTATCCCATGTCCTGCATAAATCCACCACAACATTGTGTAAGTTGTCATTTTATTCTACTGACATTACTTGGATAACAATGGAGAATGTGGCTTTTATTTTTTATTTCTCATTGTTGCTACTTGTTTTTTTTACAATACATGCAGTTCTCTGAAGGTATTATTTATGCTGTTTGCATTAGATTGTAGCCTTCATGAGGGACAGCCCTTTGCCTCTTCTCATATGCTCTCTGCTTAGCAGTAGCTAGTACATAGTTGACACATAGTAAATATTTATTAATTAATTTATTCACTTGATTAACTTCTTGTTTATAAAATATTACAGTCTACTCATTGAACTGTACAGTTCTCAGTTGTCTTTTAGGTGATCCTCAGTTTTATTATTTAAGGCCAGGATCCACAATTCGTAATAGAAACAAAAAAGCCCTTGTTTTAGGAAGATATGCCATTTTCTCTGAAATATAACCCACTTTCCTCCTCCTGTTCATTTTTTGGACTGATATTATTGTTCTTTGATGGTTCTTAAGGGATAGACCAACTATTTAGACTATTCATCCAACTGCATGTTATAGTATGGTTATTAGGCACCCTTTAGCCATTCTTTTTTTCCTATGTGAATACTTAGGCTGAACGGTTTAGAATGATTATGTACTTCAGTTATAAACTCTGTAATTTCTGGAGCTTGATGCTATTCATGTAAACCTGTCTACAAACAGGAACAGCTGGACAGCTCTTCAAAGTGAATATTGTACTGTATATTCTCCATGGCTAACAGTGGCAAACAATTCAATCCCTCATATTTAAAATGAAGGCATTGGACTAGATGATGTATTTATGTAATCTATATTGTGATTCTTTCAACTCTCAAAAAATTTCAAAGTTGAAAAATAATTCTGCAGATATCTGGTTTTAATCATCTCCAACAAAGTATCCATCTGCAGCATACTGATAAGAGACCAGTCTTTTCTTAAGAACCTCTAGCAAGGGGAAGAGGAGCCATTACCTTTCCAAACATCCCAAAGTATCTTCAGATAGTTATAAATGTTTAGGAAGTTATTCTTTATAGCAAGTCTAAATTTACCTCTGCAATTTTTATCCATGGTTTCTGGTTCTTCCTCAGGAGCCAAACAGAACAAATCTGATCCTTCCCAAAACAAACATAGACAAGACCTTTACTTTCCTCAAGGTGAATGTCATTTTTGTCTAATTTTATAAAATAACATTTTGGAACTTTGATTAATTTATATCGAAATTTTTATTATATTAGCACAACACAATCATAAACAAATAATATCACTACAATTATTTAAATCTATCTTTAATTTTTAAATAGGATTGTAGTTTCATTTATGTCTTCCCATAAAACTCTATTAACCTCTAAGAACAAATATAGGCTCCTCTTGAAGAGTACTTCTAATTCTTCATATCTTGCTCTCATTTGATCTTATATATAAATTTCCATCACATATTCCTCAGTATCACTAAACTGCCCTTTTTATGGTTCCTCACACTTGACATTCCATCTCTCATATCCATAATTTTGGATAACTGGTCACCTTGACTGTAGTACCTTTTATCTTTCCCTCTAGCCCTTAAAATGTCTAGTTTCTTTCAATCAGCTTGAAGCCTTTCTGAATCCTTCCTTCTCCTACATGTTTTTAATGCTTTTCTCACAAAAACAATAATAACAAAAACAATCTTGCTTTTATTTTGTTTACCCTGATAGAGTGCAAGTTCAGTGAGGGAAGGGACTATTTGATCTCTTTGTATCCATAAACACTTATCATAATGCCTGCCACAAAGTGGGCACTTAATGCTTGTTTATTGATTAATTGATTGATTAGTTAATTCCTTCATTGAGCAAGAAGTCTAACTGCATTGTATTGTTGCAAATATTTAATATTTCACAGTCATCAGTCAAGAAACACAATTACCTATCCATTAGCTTTCATTTGCACAAGATGACCAGTCCACCTCTTTTTTCGGTTATATCATCCTTGATATAATTTTTTCCACCACTGTTTCTCTATATGATTTAATCAACATACATTAATATACATGATTTCTAATGCCCATTTAGTCAATTGAGATTTTAATTCATGTGAGATCATTTTATAGCATGATTCACAGATATATATAACACCATCAACAGATTTAAATAAAGTATTGATTATTTTGTTTGTTTTTTTCCCTTTTAACAGAATTGAGGAGTTTAGGTTCATTGTTCCATTTTTATATGCTTGTTATTCTCCTTATTCCATCTACAAATGCTCTTCATAAAATCTGCCTTAGGTGAACACAAAATTAATTACCTTCAAATTTATTTTTTATTCCATTGCTTTTCTTTGTATTGTGATCCAATCTTGTTCCTAAGCTTCCATATTTCTCCTTTGTAAATTTTTGCAAATGAGCGAGCTTGTAATCATTCCCCTTCATTACCGCATCTCTCTGCTTTGCAAAGAAGGTAAATGTATGCCAAAATGGTTTATAGGATCTTGCAGAATCTTTGATGTGAATACTATTTGAAACCAATTAAAAATAAGGGGTGGAAAGGGAATATGAATTTATATTGTTCAAGGCATTGTATTATATTACTATTTTTTCTTTATAAATATTATCTCATTTTATCTTCATAGCAACCTTGGAAAGTAGGGGTTATTATTATCCCCATTTCACAGTTGAAAAAATTGAATTAAGTGACATTCCCAGGGTCACACATCTAGTACGTGACTAAAAGCCAGATTTTAACTCCAGCCTTCTTGATTCCCAGCCTGGAGTTCTATCCATTGCAGTATCAGTTACCTCTTGGCAAGATGATATTGTAAAAATAACAGTGAATTTAGGTTTGAAAGATCTATGGAGTCTGGGCTCCATAACTTAATAGTCATATAACTAATTTATTTCATGTCCCTGCACCTCAATTTTCTCATCTATAAAATAGGCATAATAGATGCACTACTATTGTTTATGTTGTAATTACTGGCCTTACTTTTATTACTGTTGACCTTCCTATATTATTGGAAATCAAATGAGAAAATATGTGCAAAATAGTTCATAAAGAATAGTAAAGAATAGAAGGAACACTTATTCTGGAGTCAGAAGACCTAGGCTAGGTTCAAATCCCACTTCTAACATTTACTATACTATTTGATTATCATTGGACAAGACATTTATTTTCACTGGACATCAGATTCATTTCTGAAAAATGAGAGAGAAGAAATGCTAGGTGAATAATAAATTTTCTTCTATTTCATATCTATGATTCAGTGAAAAGGCAGTGATTATCACTATTGTTAGAGTTAATCCTCATTGAGATGTTAATATCATTAACTGTCATCTTTTAGTGGTATTTGATGAATATCCCTACATCTTTATATCAGGCAGTTTCTGAGGTTACAAGTACAACTTGCATATGTAAAAATGTTTCTATTTCTAAGATTGGCTAGTGGAGGAGATGGTTTGAAAAAATGAATATTTTTTCTACCTGTCAAATTATAGTTCCTTATTCTGCCTGTGTACACATTTGCTTCTGCTTCTAAGATATAGAATCTTCATATTTTTACACATTAGTAATGGTTCTGCTAGTGAAACAATGTTATTTCATATTTCAAATGAACACATGGAGGAATATTCAAATTGACTCAAATTTTATGTACATCTTAGCAATAGTTCTGTTACATTTGTCCTGATCCCCAGGTCTGTTGAATCTCTCATTTCCACTAGAAAAATCCAAGAAAAGCAAGAGACTATAAATATGGCAAAGTGTTAAAAAATTTCTCTTACCTTTAGCTACTCTTTCATTATTATTAGATTTCTGACTCAACCAGTTTTGAGTCTTCACATATTCCAACTGTTAGCTTCATTAAATCTGGTATCCCTTTAAAAATTGCTTTTAACCTACAGTAATCTGCAGAAATTCATCAGTTTAACAAAGATATAGACCATTAAGTAACTTAATTGTTTGTTCAATAGAAGACTTAGCTAGTTTATTTTAGATTATTCTATTAAAACATCACTTAGATGTATGAGCCAACTAGAGTTACATGTACACATCTTTTTGCCTACCATCAACAGGAAATTACACTATGCAGTAGATTCTCATCACTATTCTTGATTGTCTTTGGGGACATCTCCTTTCTGGCTTCCAGCTGAGCTCATCTAAGAAACTCTCACTTACATCTTGTCCTGCCTTATTAAATATGTAAACAAGTCTAGAATTTGGAGCAATCAGCCAGAAAGGTCCAGGGTTTCTATAAAAAGCAGCAAAGAAGTATCATTCTGTTATAGTAAAATAATACTTCATTTTTCTCACTTTTTGCTTTAAAAAATGATATTGGACCTAAAAAAACATAACTACAAATCTGAGATCCTGTCGATGCACAGTTTGAGAAAAGAGTACAATTTTGGTTTCACAAGATTATCATTATATTACCTACTGAGTTCCAGTGATAAAATTTTCCTTATAAAATTCTTACAGAATATAGCCTTAAGAACACAAAAAGGAAAAAATAATTATTTCTCTCTTAAATGCAAACGATATCAGCATGATGCCATCAAAGCACATATTGACTTGTTGACATGTTATTATGATTCTACATAACTTTATTAAACTTTTGCAAGTAAAATAAAGAATTCTAAA
Organism: Macrotis lagotis; assembly: GCF_037893015.1. NCBI lineage: Eukaryota > Metazoa > Chordata > Mammalia > Peramelemorphia > Peramelidae > Macrotis > Macrotis lagotis. The sequence continues at coordinate 194,207,964 of NC_133666.1, forward strand.
GCCCTTATCATCCTATGATACTCCATGACCCCCTTTGTAGTTATTATTGGGCAAATCAGGAAATAGTCTAATCTAACATTCTTAATTCAAAGATCCCAGAAATATGGAAGTAGAAAAAGTAAGTAAAAATCTTGCTTCCCATCAAAAATCATCCTGGAAACACCAAAATAACAGAATATCTTTAATATACATTGGAAATGGGACTGTCTTTCACTTTTTTTTTTAGGTTTTTGCAAGGCAAATGGGGTTAAGTGGCTTGCCCAAGGCCACACAGCTAGGTAATTATTAAGTGTCTGAGACCGGATTTGAACCCGGGTACTCCTGACTCCAAGGCCGGTGCTTTATCCACTACGCCACCTAGCCTCCCATGTCTTTCACTTTTAAAAATAAGTTTTACTAATGTTTTTGCTTTTATATCATATAAATTTTCCTCCTCCTTCTTCCAGAAAGTTATTCTTTATAACAATTTTTTAAACAAAAGGAAAAGAAAGGGGAAAAATATCAGAAAAATTAATCAAAACAAAAAAAACCTTACACTATAGGCAAAGGTACATAAAAATGGCTGGCAAGACACACTACCTCTGAAACAAAATGGTGGATGGAGGAACCATCTTCTCATAAGCTAGGACTTTTCTGAACTAAAGAATGACCTGGGAGGCCATCCTCCACTTCAATTCTGTCTGTGGAATGTCAATACCAATGCCACAATTTTAATGCATATTAGGAAGCCAATAGTAACCCATCCCATTTTCAGCCCTCTGTAATAATAACCTTCAATAAATGTCATTTTGAGGATAGGTGACTAGGTTATACATAATCAACTATTTTGGTAGGGATTTTCCACTCAAAGAAGGAATTAGAATGGATAGAAGAATTCCTGTTTTTTTTTAATTTTCTCAAATTCTGGGAGACTTCATTCTAATTGCTGCTGACCCTAAATTAAATTAAATTTATTCTTCCTCATTGCAACATCTTTATGATATGTTTACAATACTTTAAGTGAATAGGAAAGCAGTAAGATAGAATATAACAACTCCAAGCCCCACTGTCAAATTCATATAGTCTGGTTCTATTGTTTACTCAACAGTGTTTTTATCTTTGTTTTCATCTTTAATAAATGTCACTGTCTGCTGCATCTAGACATTCCCTATAGAATATACAGATGGATATATTTTGAAACTTAACAGGGTTCTCTTTCTAGGAGAAGGAACAAAATTAGAACAGAGAGTTGGGGAAAAACAATAAGGAGATTTCTGTCTTCAATAATTTACAATATAATTTTCACCTTCAAAAAATGCTTTCCTGCTCCAGCAGGTTCTTGTATGGTACCAAGTTAATGATGCTACTTTGTTTCTACTTGTGAGTGAGTGTGTATGTGTATTTGTACACACATAAAAAATCTGTGATATAACGGAGAAAAAAAACTGAATTAGGCATAAAAGTATAGGGCTTGAATCCTGACTTGATTAGTTACTAGCAGTGTGACCTTGGGCAAGTAGGCAGTGTCTTTGAAAATTGGTTTCTAGATCTGAGAAAGGAACGAGTCATAATAAAAAATTTACAATATCTCTTTCAGTTCATCATACTATGATCCTGTGGTTTTTAGTAATATGGTTATGTAATGCAAATGATCCTGAATTAGACAGAATAACAGTCTTAGATAAGGGAAAAGAAAGGCAATAAGCTTTGAATAAGTTAACAGTCTGATAGTTTAATCAGTCCAATAGTCAATCAAATATTCAGTATTATAGATAGCTCATCAGTGAGCTATACTTTATTTATGTAGTTAATGATAGAGTAGTATTAATATACTAAAATGAAAGTTGTTTTATAAAATCACATAAACAGTAAAAGGAAATAATAACTGGTTGAGTGTATAAAGAAGTTATTGTTTGATTCATGAATTGAAAACAAGTTATCAATATATGATAAAAAGATATATGATTATGAACATATTTTAAGAAGATAACAGTTAAGAGATACATATTTATCAGACAGAATGACAAAGTAGAAATTTGAAGACTTGAGGTCCTAAATGAAATGGTTTGTTAAATCATAGGGTGTAGAACTGGGAAGACTATTTTCCATCAGCTATAGAATAGGCTTACTTTCAGAAGGGTCCAGTGATTCAAGTTTGATACATGAATAATGAGGCACTAATAAACCATCTAGCAGTTTAGAAAAAGAGATTTATTCATCATGAAAGGATATTCATCAAAGATGCCTAACTGATTCAATTAAGTGCAGTTTCCATGTGGGCCATGCTGGCATACTTGTCAAGTAAGAGGGATGAATTTTGGATTCCTGGTGGGCTGACTTGTATTTAAGCCAGCCCAAAAACTTTATGAAACCTTAGTCTTCTGGAAGAGTTTAAGAAGCAATGCCATGTAAAGTAAAATCAGTCTAGTCTCTGTCAGAAGAAGCAAGTTCAATCCACATGATAGGACTTTGGGGAATAAACTAATCCATCCTATGTGATAAGGATTTTAATAAATATTCGTTTTACCATACAATTTCTAAATCTATCTAAAAAAATGGAGAAATTTCCTAGGATTCATCAAAGTACTTCTTCATTTTAGCCTAATGAAGATTTTAGTCAAGTAAAATACTTCCCTCAAAAAGGGTGTCTTTTTTTGTACAGATCTCAGAATTTATTAGGAGCTAATTATTTATAACAAATAGATTAGATTAGAAATAGATAACTAGATTAAACAAGAAAATTTTAAAACTAAAAGACCAAATAGAATGACCAAATCTTGAATGGGAAATGGTTTTTAAACATTATAATAACAGTTAACTTTTACATAGCATTTTAACTTTTGTCAACCTTACATCATATTGTTTAAATATGAGGAAAGCAAAGCTTAGAAATATTAAATCACACGTACGAGGTCTCAAAACTAGTTACACACTCAACAGAAAGACCCAGGTCTGATTCCAAGAGCATTGTTCCTACTTCCATATGGAAAAATTTTTTTAAAAGTAATTGATTTAATTTAATTTTTTAAAAAAAATTCCTTTACATACTTCTATTTAAGTGGGCAATGTTAGAGGTCATAGAAGAGTCCAATGGCAAATATACTCCAGAAATTTTCTAAAAGGACATCAAACTAGAGATTTAAAAGACCAAAGAGAATTAAGCTTCTTCATCCAATCTAGTAGGGTTTTCTAGGTAATAATACAACAGGGGCTATAGAAAGAGTTTTGTTGTTCGGAGTCTGAAATCAATGTGGGTTCAACCCTGCCCTATAGGAGGAGCATGGAATAGAGTCAGGTCCCATAGATTACTATACAGAGAGATAAAGTGTAAGCAATGTACTGCTCAGAAACACTGGAGGAGAGAGAGCTTACTCAATGATTTATATAATATGAAGGGACCTTGTATAAATCTGGAGACCATTGAGCTATCCAAAATTCAATGGGCTCTTTCAGAATCACAACAAGGAAAGGAGGGTATTTACATTGGAGACTATGCAAGAAGGAGAGGTGGATTGAATGCAGTACCCCATTAGACCAACAGGAAGAAACCACGTAAGCATAGAGTGGAAACAACTACAATCTACCTTCAACTAGAATTGCAGCAGCATTAGCATTCAGATGACTGAAAACACAAGACTGAACAGGGTCTTTCCACTTCATCCAAAAGTGCATAATGGGATAGAACCTGGCTTTAACACAAATTCCCAAGCAAATAGATGAGGCAGGAGGCAGGAGATATGAGCAAATAGAAGAAAACACTGAACACAATGAATAAACACTGGACTACAGGAAGACAAAATATTAAACTAAAAGAAAAGAGTCTCAACAAAATAATTACAGGTAGATCATCAGAGGAAAAATGACTAGAAAATAAAGATTTCAAGGATTATCAGAAGAAATGAAGAAAGGAATAGAAAATCAACTTGCAAGTACAAAAAATTTTGAAGATTAAATTTTCTGTTCAACTTTGGTTTTTCATCAGAAAGCCTGAAAGTCCCCCATTTTATTGAATATCATCTTATCCCCCAAAAGATTATGCTTACTTTTGCTAGGTCATTGATTGTTGATTGTACTCCAAGCTCCTTTGCCTTCCTGAATGTTATATGCCAGACCCTCTGATCTTTAGTGTGGAATCTTCTAAGTCCTGTGTAATCCTAACTGGTTCCTTGGAGTTTGCTTTTTTGTTGTTGTTTTCTGGCTGCCTGCAGAATTTTCTCCCTGATAATTAGCAGCAGTATTCTTTGGAGTTTTCATTTTGGTATCTCTTTCAGGAGATGATCAGAATATACTTTAATAACATTTTTACTCTCTGGTTCTAGGCTATAAGGGAACTTTTCCCTGATCACTTCTTGAAAAATTATGTCCAGGTTCTTTTTCTGTGGATCATGGCATTCAAGTAGACCAATAATTTTAATATTAGAAATCCTGGATCTATTTTCCAGGACCATTGTTTTTCTAATAAGGTATTTTCCATTTTGTAATATTTTCCTCCTTTTCTTCTTTAAAATTTTTTTATTTTTTAATTTTGTTTGAAAGATTCTTCGTATCTCATAGACTTATTAGCTTCCACTGGTTCAATTATAATTTTTTAAAATTGTTTTTATTAAAGATATTATTTGAGTTTTACAATTTTCCCCGAATCTTACTTCCCTCCCCCACCCCCACCCCACAGAAAGCAATCTGTCAGTCTTTACTTTGTTTCCATGTTGTACATTGATCCAAATTGAGTGTGATGAGAGAGAAATCATATCCTTAAGGAAGAGACAAGAAGTCTAAGAGGTAACAACATCAGACAATAAGATATCTGGTGTTTTTCTAAATTAAAGGGAATAGTCCTTGAACTTTGTTCAAACTCCACAGCTCTTTATCTGGATACAGATGGCACTCTCCTAGGCAGACAGCCTAAAATTGTTCCTGATTGTTGCACTGCTGGAATGAGCAAGTCCTTCAGGGTTGAACATCACCCTCATGTTGCTGTTAGGGTATACAGTGTTTTTCTGGTTCTGCTCATCTCACTCAGCATCAGTTCATGCAAATCCCGCCAGGCTTCCCTGAAATCCCTTCCCTCCTGGTTTCTAATAGAACAATAGTATTCCATGACATACATATACCACAGTTTGCTAAGCCATTCCCCAATTGAAGGATATTTACTTGATTTCCAATTCTTTGCCACCACAAACAGGGATGCTATAAATATTTTTATACAAGTGATGTTTTTACCCTTTTTCATCATCTTTTCAGGGTATAGACCCAGTAGTGGCATTGCTGGGTCAAAGGGTATGCACATTTTTGTTGCCCTTTGGGTGTAGTTCCAAATAGCTCTCCAGAAAGGTTGGATGAGTTCACAGCTCCACCAACAATGTAATAGTGTCCCAGATTTCCCACAACCCTTCCAACAATGATCATTATACTTTCTGGTCATATTGGCCGATCTGAGAGGTGTGAGGTGGTAGAGAAGCTTTAATTTGCATTTCTCTAATACTTAATGAATTAAAGCAATTTTTCATATGGCTATGGATTGCTTTGATCTCCTCATCTGTAAATTGCCCTTGCATATCCTTTGACTATTTGTCAATTGGGGAATGGCTTTTTGTTTTAAAAATATGACTCAGTTCTTTGTATATTTTAGAAATGAGTCCTGGGGGTGGAGCCAAGATTTTGACAAGAAGGGATCGAGTCTTAGGAGCTCTCTGATAAAACTCAGCAGTTAAGGACTCTAACTAAACTTTTGAGAGACAGAACCCACAAAGGGACCCAGTGAGGCAGTTCTCGTACTCAAGGTAATTTGGAAAAGAGAAGAAAGGCTCTGCTCCGCGGGATCGGAGAGGCAGCCTGCCAGAGAGTTGGCCCGCCTGAGCCAAAGAATTTCAGCCTCCCGGAGGCAGCCCCAGGGTGCTGGGAGACTCAGCTCACAGCAGCAGGGGAGTGTCCAGAGCTGCACCCTGAGGAGCACCAGGCACAAAGTGGGGGAACAGCAGGGGACCTCTTCCAGAGGGAGCACATGGAGCCCAGCCCTTGGGGCACACAGGGAGCAGCTTGGTCATTCTGCAACCCAGACCCAGAAACAGAAGCAGGTGGAGCTGGTAAGCAGGAGCTTCCAGGGCATGAGCCCATTGAGCTGAGGGAGGGGAGTGAAGAGAAACTGGGAGCTTGGTCCTCTGCCCCTGGAATAGGACTCTGGGGCTCTGACCACATTCAGATCCTGATCGCAGTCTAGGCCCCCCCATAGAAAAGCAGCGCCACCCCCACCTCAGCCCCGTGGTAAAGGGAGGTGCTTATGATCATTCACAGACCAGGAGGGAGGACAGAGCCTCACACACTGAGACCCTTGTGGGAGTGTCCCAAAAGGTCAGGAAGCACTCCAAACCAGGCTCAGGCTGGGAAAATGAGCAAGCAGAGAAACAAAAAGAAGACTATTGAGAAATATTTTGCAAATGAGCCCAAGAAGGATCAAAATACTCAGTCTGAAGATGAGGAAGCACAAGCACCTGCATCTAAAGACTCCAAGAAAAACAGAAATTGGGCTCAGGCTATGACAGAGATCAAAAATGACTTTGAAAAGCAAATGAGGGAGTTGGAAGAAAAACTGGGAAAAGAAAGGAGAGAGATGCAGGAAAAGCATGAAAATGAAGTCAGCAGCTTAGTCAAGGAAATCCAAAAAATGCTGAAGAAAATAGCATGCTAAAAACCAGCTTAGGTCAAATGAATAAAACAGTTCAAAAAGTTATTGAGGAGAAGAGTGCTTTAAAAAAGCAAAATTGGCCAGATGGAAAAGGAGATAAGAAAACTCTCTGAGGAGAACAAATCCTTCAGACAAAGAATAGAATTCAGGGAGATTGATGAATTTAACAGAAATCAGGAATCAATACCTCAAAACAAAAAAAATGAAAAATTAGAAGAAAATGTGAAATATCTCATTGAAAAAGCAACTGATATGGAAAACAGACTTAGGAAAGATAATTTAAAAATTATTGGAATACCTGAAAGTCATGATCAGGAAAAGAGTCTAGACATCATTTTCAAAGAATTACTACAGGAAAATTGCCGATATTCTAGAAGCAGAGGGCAAAAGTAGAAATGGAGAGAATCCACCGATCCCCCAGAGAAAAAGATCCCAAAAAACCAACCCCTAGGAATATTATAGCCAAGTTCCAGAACTCCCAAGTCAAAGAGAAAATATTACAAGCAGTCAGAAGGACACAATTCAAATATCGTGGAGCTGTAGTCAGGATCACACAGGACTTAGCATCAACTACATTGGAAGCTCGTAGGGCTTGGAATGCAATATACTGGAAGGCAAAAGAGCTTAGAATGCAGCCAAGAATGAACTATCCAGCAAGGCTGAATATCCTCTTCCAGGGAAAAAGATGGACTTTCAATGAACCAGGGGAATTTCAAATGTTCTTTTTGGAATGGCCAGAGCTGAACAGAAGGTTTGATCTTCAGATACAGGACTCAGGTGAAGCATGGAGATTGGAGGAGAGGGGGGAAATATGAGGGACTTAATGAGGATGAACTGCATGCATTCTTGCATAAAACTGACACTGATAATACTCATATGAACCTTCTCGGTTAATAGAGCATGTAGAGAGAGCTTTTATAGTTGAAGCACAGGAGAAAGCTGAATTTGAAGATAAAATATGGTGTAAAAATGGAGTCAATAGAAAAAAAAGAGAAATGGAATGAGAGAAAGAAAAAAGGAGAGGGGGAATACTCCAAGATATTTCACATATGATTTTTTTTTATTACAATGAGCTATTGCAATGATATGGAAGGGGGGAGGCAAGGGGGAATGAGGGAACCTTTGCTCTCATCAGAGATGGCTAGGAGAGGAAACAGCAAATATACTCAATGGGGTATAGACATCTGGAGTAAGAAGGAGGGGGGAACAGGGGGAAGGGGTGGGGATGTGAATAAAGAAGGAGAGAATGGACCATGGGGGGGAGAGTAGTCAGTTATAACACATTTTCTTTCTTACTTTTTGCAAGGGGCTGGGATTGGAAAGCCTGCCCAGGACCATGGGGCCAGGTGGATTCTGGGCCTAACGGGTGGTATGGGTGCTCAGGGCTTCTTGGCCCCAGGACCAGGGATCTTTCTGCTGAGCCAGTCAACAACACTACAGCAGAGTCAGAGTGAAAGAAGAGAGAAAATAGAGTACATGGTAGTGGAGAAATAAGAAAGGAGGGAGTTGCGATCAGCAATGGCAATGGTGGAAAAATATGGAAGTAACTTTTGTGATGGACTTATCATAAAGAATGAGATCCACCCATGACAGAGTTGTTGGTGTTGGAACAAAGACTCAAGCACATTTTTTGTTATTATTATTTGGGGGAGGGTGCAGGGCAAGTGAGGCTGGATGACCTGCCTGGGGCCACATAGCAGGGTGATTTTCGGGTGTCTGGGGCCGGATTTAGACCCAGGTGCTCCTGCCTCAAGGGCCAATGCTCTGTCTGCCACCCAGCCACCCCTACTATTATTACTATTTTATTTTATTTTGGATCTTTTTTCTTTTTTTTGTTTTTTGGTTTTTGCAGATCAGTGGGGATCGGGTGGCTTGCATGTCACATGGCTGGGTGATTGTTGGGTTTACGAGGCTTGATATGGGCTCGGGTGCTTGTGGTTCCAGGGCTGGTGCTTCGTCCATTGCGCCACCTGGCCATACCTACAATTATTACTATTATTTTTTTTTAATTTTAATTTTTTTCTCTCCCCTTTACTTTTTTCGCCCAATCAATTCTATCTATATTCATGGGGGAGGAGGGGTATTTTGTTTACTTGTAAACAAGAATATTTTATTAATGTAAAAATAACCATTTGTACAAAATGAGAATAAAAAATAAATTTAAAAAAATAAAAAAAAGAAATGAGTCCTTTGTCAGAATCATTCATTGTAAAGATTGTTTCCCAATTTACTACATTTCTTTTGATCTTGGTTACAGTGGTTTTATCTGTGCAAAAGCTTTTTAATTTAATGCAATAGAAATCATCTAGTTGTTTTTGGTGATGTTCTCTATCTCTCTTCCTTAGTCATAAACTGTCCCCCTTTCCATAGATCTGACAGATAAACTAGTCCTTGATCTTCCTATTTGCTTATAGTACTGTTTTTTATGTCTAAGTCCTGTAACCATTTGGATCTTATCTGGATAAAGGGTGTTAGGTGTTGGTCTAACCTAAGTTTCTTCCATACTAACTTCCAATTATCCCAGCAATTTTTATCAAAGTGGGAATTTTTATCCCAATAGCTAGACTCTTTGGGTTTATCAAACAGCAGATTACTATAATCTCACCTGCTTTTGCACCTAGTCTATTCCACTGGTCCACCACTCTATTTCTTAGCCAGACACAAAAAGTTTTGATGACTGATGCTTTATAATATAATTTTAGATCAGGTAGGGCTAAGCCACCTTCTTTTTTTTTTTGTAGAAGCCCTTTATTAGCAGAATTGCATCTTAAAAAATTATGAAGCCATTCACCTGGACCAGGTCTACTTCCTAACAAAAAGTTTGGGCTTTCCAAAACACACAAATAACTGACAACTTTTAAGAAAGTTGCCAACACTTAATTTACCACCTCCCAACAAGGAACGAAGACGGCTTATTGTATGAAATAAGCAGGGGGTCAAACAGGCTACTTCTCTGACTGTGAGTTAGAGAAATGAACACAGCTGCGCGTAATCTGGCTGAGACAGCTCTGGATTAGCACCACTGGAGGCTTCCGCTGAAGGCTTGCAAATCTTAGATCTCCACAACAACCCTGTGAGGTAGGTGCTCTCTTCTAACTCCTTAGAACACAAAACAAAACACAGAGAGGTTATTGTGAAGGCTTGTTTGAGGCAGGGCTTGAGCTTGGTTTTTCTTGACAGGAATAACTTGTTGTGGGATGATCTCTGCCTATTAAGCATAACCTCAAACAGACAAATGCCACACAGAGATGGAGAGAACAGTAATTTAAACTATATCACAATACACAGTTTACCGAACAAATGGATGCAAGAGATGAAGACATTCAAGGGCAAGGTTTTCTTTGACGTCTGCACTTTGGCAGACAGGTTTCCAAAATGGGAGGGGCAGCAGTAGTAGTTGCTTCTTATTGGGGTCAATGAGGCGATTTAAGTGATGGATAGATGGATGGATGGATGGATGGATGGATGGATGAATGAATGGGTGGATGGATGGATGCAATGGTAGGGAGGGGGAGGTGGTCTTGGTGTAGAATGTCTTTCATTTCCCTGGCCATTCTTTATAACCCGAGCTTGGTCCTTCTCCAGTGTCTCCTCTTTGAGTTGTACCTGATCTTATTGCCAGTTTTCATTCGAATCCACTGGGGAATGGGATGATTCTGCTTCTGTTTCTTGGCCAGGAACCTCTTGATTCTGAATGTTTTATGAGAGGACATGATGATGAGATGACAGCCGAGCTTCCACCATGATGGCTGGATTGGCGAAAAAGGCTAAGCCACCTTCTTTTGCATTTTTTTTCATTAAGCTCCTGGCAATTCTTGACTTTTATTTCTCCATATGAATTTACTTACAATTTTATCTAACTCATTAAAGTAATTTTTTGGAATTTTGATTGGTAGGGCACTAAACAGGTAGTTTAATTTTGTAGAATTGTCATTTTCATTATATTAGCTCTACCTATCCATGCGCAGTTGATATTTGTCCAGTTATTTAATTCTGATTTAATTTGTGTGAGAAGTGTTTCATAATTGTTTTCAAAAAGTTTCTGAGTCTGTCTTGGCAAATAGATTCCCAGGTATTTTATATTGTCTGAGGTTACTTTCATTTTGTTTTGTTTTGTTTTTTATGTTTTTTTGCAAGGCAAATGGAATTAAGTGGCTTGCCCAAGGCCACACAGCTAGGTAATTATTAAGTGTCTGAGACAGGATTTGAACCCAGGTACTCCCAACTCCAGGGCCAGTGCTTTATCCACTGTGCCACCTAGCTTCACCCTGAGGTTACTTTCAATAGGATTTCTCTTTCTAGCTCTTCCTGCTGTATCTTGCTAGACATATATAGAAAAGTTTAAGATTTATGAGGGTTTATTTTATAACCTGCAGCTTTGCTAAAATTGTTAAATGTTTCGAGTAGTTTTTTGGATGATTTCTTGGGATTCTCTAGGTAGACCATCATGTCATTTGAAAAAGTGAGAGTTTTGTTTCTTTCTTCCCAATTCTAATTCCTTCAATTTCTTTTTCTTATCTAATTTCTGAAGCTAACACTTCTAATACAATATTGAATATTAGTGGTGATAATGGGCACCCTTGTTTCAGCCCTGATCTTATTGGGAATATCTCTAGCCTCTCCCCATTGAATATAATACTTGTTGATGGTTTCAGACAGATACTGCTAATTATTCTAAGGAATAGTCCATTTATACCTACTCTCTAGTGTTTTTAGTAGGAACGGATGCTGTATTTTTTCAAAACCTTTTTCAGCATTTATTGATATGATCATATAATTTCTGATAGGTTTTGTTGTTGATATGGTTTAGTATACTAACAGTTTTCCTAATATTGAACCAACCCTGCATTCCTGGGATAAATCCTACTTGATCATAATGTATTATCCTAGTGATAACTTGTTGTAACCATTTATCTAAGATTTTATTTAAGATGTTTGTGTCTATATTCATCAGGGAGAAAGGTCTATAATTTTCTTTCTCTGTTTTAACTCTTCCTGGTTTATGTATCAGAACCATATTGGTTTCATAGAATGAGATAGGCATAGTTCCATCTTTCCTTATTTTTCCAAAGAGTATAAATAGATTTGGAACCAATTGGTCCTTAAATGTTTGGTAGAATTCACTTGTGAATCCATCAGGCCCTGGTGATTTTTTCTTGGGGAGTTCAATGATGGCTTGGTGAATTTCTTTTTCTGAGATAGGATTGTTTAGGTATTTAATGTCCTCTTCATTTAACCTGGGCAACTTATATTTTTGTAAATATTCATGTATTTAACTTAGATTATCAAATTTATTGGCATAGAGTTGGACAAAATAATTTTGGGTTATTAACTTAATTTCCTCCTCATTGGTGGTGAGTTCACCTTTTTCATTTATGATACTAGTAATTTGGTTTTCTTCTGTCTTTTTAAATCAAATTGACCAAGGGGGTTATCAGTTTTATTGTCTTTTTTCATAATACCAACTTTTGGCTTTATTTATTAATTCAACAGGTTTTTTTGCTTTTGATTTTATTAATTTCTCCTTTAATTTTTAGAATTTCTAATTTGTTGTTTAATTGGGGGTTTTTAATTTGTTCTTTCTCTAATTTTTTAGTTAGATGTTTAGTTCATTGATTTCCTCTTTCTCCAATTTATTCATGTAAGCATTTAAAGTTATAATATATCCCCCGAGAGCCTCTTTGAGTGAATCCCATAGGTTTTGTTATGCTGTTTCATTATTATTATTATTATTTAGGATAAAATGGTTAATTCTTTCTATAATTTGTTTTTTGGTCCACTCATTCTTTAAAATGAGGTTATTCAGTTTTCAGTTGGTTCTGGGTCTATATCTCCTTGACCCAATATTGCATATGACTTTTATTGCATTGTGTTCTGAGAAAGATGTATTCACTGTTTCTGCCTTTCTTCAGTTGATCATTAGGTTTTATGTCCTAGTACATGGTCAATTTTTGCATAAGTTCCATGTACTGCAGGGAAAAAGGTGTATTCCTTTCTATCCCCATTCAATTTCCTCCATAAGTCTACCATATCTAGTTTTTCTAACAATTTATTTACCTCCTTAACTTCTTTCTAGTTTATTTTATGATTCGATTTATCTAAATCTGAGAGTGGGAGGTTGAGGTCTCCCACTAGTTAGAGTTTCGCTGTCTATGTCTTCCTGTAGTTCTTTCAGCTTCTCCTCTAAGAATTTGGATGCTGTCCCATCGGGTACATATATATTCAGTATTGAAATAGCTTTATTGTCTTTGGTCTATGGAGGATAAAGTTTCCTTCCTTATCTCTTTTAATGCTATCTATTTTTTGCTGCTGCTTTGTCTGAGATAAGGATTGCTACCCCTGCTTTTTTTTTACTTCAGCTGAAGCAAAATATATTTTGCCCCAACCTCTTACGTTTATTCTATGTGTATCTCTCTGCTTTATGAGTTTCTTGTAAGTAGCATATTGTAGGATTCTGGTTTTTAATCCACTCTACTATTTGCTTATGTTTTAAGGGGAGAGTTCATCCCATTCACATTCAAAGTTATGATTACTAATTCTTTATTGCCCTCCATACTTTCATCCCTCTCTTTGTATTTTCCCCTTTCCCCTCCCTTTATCCATATTCCCAGTATTTTGTTTCTGAATACGACCCCTTTCAGTGTGTTTGCCCTCCTATATCACCCCTCCCCTTTCTTTCCCCTTTCTCTTTTTCCCTTTTCCCTTCCCTTCCTTTTGTTAATTCCCCTTTTTTCCCCCACCCCCCTCCCCTTTTCCCCTTTTAATCACTGAAAGGTTAGATGTTTTTTTAAGTGAACTAAGTATGTGTAAATTGACTTTAAGCCAAGTATGATGGGAAGAAGATTCAGGTGTTTCTCATCTCCTCCCTACTTCTCCTCTATTACCATAGGTATTTTGTACCTCTTAGTGTCCCATTTCCTTCCTGTCCCCCCTTTTTAAGGAAGTAGTGTTTTTTTTTTGTTTTTGGTTTTTGCAAGGCAAATGGGGTTAAGTGGCTTGCCCAGGGCCACACAGCCAGGTAAGGATTAAGTGTCTCAGACCAGATTTGAACCCAGGTACTCCTGACTCCAGGGCCGGTGCTTTATCCACTGTTCCACCTAGCTGTCCCAAGGAGGTAGTGTTTTTTTAGATTATTCTATCTGAGTCATAGAAAATTCTGAGTATCTGTCACTTCTAGCTATGTACATTCTGTCTACTAGAGTTAAAATTCTTGAGAGTTATTAGGGTGTTTCCTCCCAAGTGGGAATAAAGCCAGTTACATCCCATTGAATAACAGTTGCATGGATAGGTCATGAATGTCCATCACTTCTGGCTAGGTATATTCTCTCTGTTAGAGTTACAATTCTCAAGATTTATGAGAATCTTTTACCCCATGCTGGAATATACCAGTTTCAACTTTTTGGATAGCAATTTTTTTAACCGCCCCCCTTTTTTTCTTTAACCTTTTCATGTGTCTCTTGAACCTCCTGTTTGATGACCAAATTTTCTGTTTAGCTCTGGTCTTTTCATCAGGAATTTTTGGGATTCTTCCATTTTGTTAAATGTCCATCTTTTTCCCTGGAAGAGAAGGCTTAGCTTTGTGGGATAGTGGATTCTTGGCTGCATTCCAAGCTCCCTTGCTCTTCGAAATATTTCATTCCTGGCCCTTTGATCCCTTAATGTTGATGCAGCCAGGTCCTACGTAATACTTACTGTGGCTCCTTGATATTTAAATTGTTTCTTTCTGGCTGCTTGTAGGTTTTTCTCTTTTATCTGATAGTTCTGGAATTTGGCCACAACATTCCTTGGTGTTTTCATTTTAGGGTGTTTTTCTGGAGGGGAACGATAGATGTATTCTTTCAATATCTACTTTGCCCTCTGGTTCCATGATATCAGGGCAGTTTTCCATCACTAGATCCTGTAATATTAAGTCGAGCCTTTTTTTTTTCTCTTCAATGTTCTCAGGAAGTCCAATAATTTTCAGGTTGCCCCTCCTCGACCTATTCTCAAGGTCAGTGGTTTTGCTGATGAGGTATTTTACATATTCTTCTATTTTTTCTATTTTTTTGGTTTTGTTTAACTGGCTCTTGCTGTCTCATGGAGTCATTAGTTTCTGCAGACTCCATTCTTTTTTTTTATAGAGAGGAGTTTTCATCATTAAACTTTTGCAACTCCTTTTCCAATTGGTCCATTCTACTTTTGAAAGAGCTTTTCATTTAACCAATTGAGGTTTTGAGAGAATTATTTTTTTTTTGCATTTGAGGATCTGAGAGAATTATTCAACTGAGGATCTGAGAGAATTATTCTCATTTTGTAGTTGTCCAATTGATGATCTGAGAGATTTATTCTCATTTTGTATTTGTCCAATTGTATTTTTTAAGGATTTGTTTTCTTGTTGCAAGGCATTAATGGTCTCTCCCAAATTTTCCAGTTGATTTTTCAACTCTTTCCTTATTTCTTCAAGGAAGTCTTTCTGTGTTGAAGACCAGGTCATATTCTCGTCAGAGGTTCTACGTCTCTCTGAGTTAGGGTCATTCCTTTCCAAGAATTTTTCTATGGATCCACCTTTCCTCTGTCCCTTCTTCATTTTGCTAAGACCTTGAGTTGGGGAGGGGTTGGTTCACAGGTGCTTGGTATTGCTAGAGGCTACTCACTGAGTGCAATTTCTCTCGCTGACCAGTAGGAGGGGCTGGTTGCTTTCTCTGGAGTGTCTGTGACCTTGATTGAGGTCTTCTCCCTTAGCTTGAAGGGAGGAGTTGGAGCTAATGAATCCTTTTGCCTTCAATCAATGGTGGGCTTTGACCTGGCCTGAGGTCATCCCTCTCCCTATTGTCAGCTGGGCTGGTTTTTCTGCTCACACACCTGTGCCTGAGGCAGAAGTAGTATGCTATTGTTTGTTCCTGGAAGAGGCCTCAGCAGCAATGGAGGCATGGACTCAGAGTTCTTCAGACCTGAGGAGCCCAGGGATGGTCGTTCTGCAGCTATCCTGCACCAGAGCTCTCCCCCCAGCCCTGTTGGCAAGCTCCAGAGGGTCAGCGCACCCCTGTTCCCTAGTTGACTCAAGCCCCTGCCATCTAGCCCCACCACTGAACCAACAGGTCTGGCTCTCGGGCCCTCAGACTCCCGGGCTCCAATTCAGCTTCTAATCTGGCTGATCCAGGGCTGATCCACCCTCTTTGCTCAGACTCACCCTGCCGAAGTCATCCAGTGCTGCTAAGGGAGACAAATCCTGAGGTAGATGTTCTTTGTTCTGGCTTTTCTTTCTGGGTTTTGTGGGTCGTATTTCTTTTAAGAGGTTTGTTTCATATGATAGATGGGGAAAGATCAGAAGAATCTAGAAATGGGCCTGTCTTCTCTCCACCTCTTGTCCAGAAGTCAATTATAATTTTTTTAAGAAAAAATTTATTTATTTTGTTTTACACTTTGCCCCCTATTCTGGCTTCCCCCCCCCACAGAAGGCATTCTGTTAGTCTTTACATTGTTTCCATGGTATACATTGATCTAAGTTGAATGTTATGAAAAAGAAATCACATCCTTAAGGAAGAAAAAGAAAGTATAAGAAATAGAAAAATTACATAGTAAGATAACTGTTTTTTTCCTAAATTGAAGGTAATAGTCTTTGGTCTTTGTTCAAATTCCACAATTCTTTCTCTGAATACAGATGGTATTCTCCATTGCAGATAACCCCAAATTGTTCCTGCTTGTTGCACTGATGGAATGATCAAGTTCATCAAGGTTGATCATTAACACCATGTTGCTATTAGGGTGCACAATATTTTTCTGGTTCTGTTCATCTTGCTCAGCATCAGTTCATTCAAATCCTTCCAGGCTTCCCTGAATTCCCATCCCTCCTGGTTTCTAATAGAACAATAGTGTTTCAAGACATAGATATACAGTTTGTTAAGATATTCCACATTTAAGCACATTCACTTAACTTCCAATTCTTTGCTACCACAAGCAGGGCTGCTATGAATATTTTTGTACAAATGATGTTTTTACCCTTTTTCATAATCTCTTCAGGGTGATACTACTGGATCAAAGGGTGTGCATATTTTTCTTGCCCTTTGGGCATAGTTCCAAACTGCTATCCATAAAGGTAGAATGAGTGCACAGCTCCACCAACAATGCATTAGTGTCCCAGATTACCCACATCTATTCCAACATTGATCATTGTCCATTCTGGTCATATTGGCCAGTGTGAGAGGTGTGAGGTAGTACCTCAGAGATGCTTTAATTTGCATTTCTCTAATAAGTAATGATTTAGACAATTTTTCATATGACTATCAATTGCTTTGATTTCCTCATCAAATTGCTTTGGCATACCCTTTGACCAGTCATCAACTGGGGAATGGCTTAGTTTTTTTGAAAATTAGACTCAATTCTCTGTATATTTTAGAAATTAGTCCTTTTTCAGAAATACTAGTTGTAAAAATTGTTTCCCAAATTACTACATTTCGTTTGATCTTGGTTACAGTGGTTTAATGTAATCAGAATTATCTAGGTTGTTCTTAATGATGTTCTCCATCTCTTCTATGGTCATAAATCTCTTCCCAGGGGCAGCTAGGTGGCGTAGTGGACAAAGCACCGGCCCTGGAGTCAGGAGTACCTGGGTTCAAATCCGGTCTCAGATACTTAATAATTACCTAGCTGTGTGGCCTTGGGCAAGCCACTTAGCCCCATCTGCCTTTCTAAAACCTAAAAAAAATTTAAAAAAACATAAATTGCTTCCCTTTTCATAGATATGACAGGTAAACTATTGCTTGATCTTCTAGTTTGCTTATAATATTGTTTTTTATGTCTACATCCTGTACCCATTTTAATCTTATCTTGGTATGGATGTGAGGTGTTGATTTAATCCAAGTTTCTTTCATACTAATTTCAAATTTTTCCAACAGTTTTTATCAAAGGGAGAATTTTTATTCCAATAGCTGGACTCTTTGGGTTTCTCAAACAGCAGCTTACTACATCATTTCCTGATATTGCACCTAGTCTATTCCACTGGCCCACCACTCTATTTCTTAGCCAATATCAGACAGTTTTGATGAATGATGTTTTATAATAAAATTTTAGATCTCCTAAGGATAAGCCACCTTCTTCTGCACTTTTTTTCATTGAATCCCTGGATCTTCTTGACTTTTTATTTCTCCATATAAAGTTACTTAAATATTTTTCTAACACATTAAAGTAATTTTTTGGTAGAATTATCATTGTTATTATATTAGCTCAGCCTATCCACAAGCAATTGATGTTTGCCCAGTTATTTAAATCTGATTTTATTTGTGTGAAAAGTGTGATTTCAAAAAGTTTTTGAGTCTGTCTTGGCAGGTGTTTTATATTGTCTGACATTACTTTGAATGGTATTTCTCTTTCTAGCTCTTTCTGATGTATCTAGCTAGTAATATATGGAAATATTGAGGATTTATGAGGATTTATTTTACAACCTGTTACTTTGCTAAAATTGCTAATTATTTCTAGTAAATTTTTTAGGTGATGTTTTGGGATTCTCTAGGTATACCATCATGTCATCTGCAAAGTGTGAGAGTTTTGACTCTTACTTTTGAATTTTAATTACTTCAATTTCTTTTTCTGCTCTTATTGCTGAAGCTATCATTTGTAATACAATATTGAATAGTAGTGATGATAATGGACATACTTGTTTCACCCCTGACCTTATTGGGAATGCCTCTAGCCTCTCCCAGTTGCAGATAATGCTTGTTGATGGTTTCAGATAGATACTGCTTATTATTCTGAGGAACAATCCATGTATTCCTACACTCTCTAGTGTTTTTAGTAGAAATTGGTGCTGTATTTTGGCAAAAGCTTCTTCAGCATCTATTGATATATAATCATATGATTTCTTAAGTTTGTTATTGATATAATTAAATAAACTAACAGTTTTCTAATATTGAATCAGCCCTGGGATAAATCCTACTTGGTCATAATGTACTATCTTAGTGCTAACTTGTACTCATTTTGCTAAGATTTTATTTAAGATTTTTGCATCTATATTCATCAGGGAGATAGGTCTATAATTTTCTTTCTCTGTTTTAACTCTTCCTGGTTTGTATCAGAACTATATTGGTTTCATAGAATGAGATAGGCATAGTTCCATCTTTCCTTATTTTTCCAAAGAATATAAATAGATTTGGAACCAATTCGTCCTTAAATGTTTGGTAGAATTCACTTGTGAATCCATCAGGCCCTGGTAATTTTTTCTTGGGGAGTTCAATGATGGCTTGGTGAATTTCTTTTTCTGAGATAGGGTTGTTTAGGTATTTAATGTCCTCTTCATTTAACCTGGGCAACTTATATTTTTGTAAATATTCATGTATTTAACTTAGATTATCAAATTTATTGGCATAGAGTTGGACAAAATAATTTTGGGTTATTAACTTAATTTCCTCCTCATTGGTGGTGAGTTCACCTTTTTCATTTATGATACTAGCAATTTGGTTTTCTTCTTTCTTTTGATCAAATTGTCCAGAAGTTTATCAATTTTATTGGGTTTTTTTCAGAAACCAACTCTTGGTTTTTTTTAAGTTCAATAGTTTTCTTGCTTTAAATTTTATTAATTTCTCCTTTAAATTTTAGACTTTCTACTTTGGTATTTAATTGGGGGGCTTTTAATTGGGGTTTTTAATTTGTTCTTTCTCTAATTTTTTAGTTGCATATTTAGTTCATTGATTTCCTCTTTCTCTAATTTATTTATGTAAACATTTAAAGATACAGTATGTTCCCTGACAGCCAACTTTAGTGTATCCTACAGATTTTGATATGTTGTTTTATATTTGTCATTATCTAGGATGAAATAATTAATTCCTTTGCTAATTTGTCACTTGATCTACTCATTCTTTAAAATGAGGCTATTTAGTTTCCAATTAGTTCTGGGTCTATATCTCCTTGTCCCACAATTACATATGATTTTTATTACATTATGATCTGAGAAAGATGTATTCACTATTTCTGCCTTTCTTCAATTGATCATTAGGTTTTTATGCCCTAGTCCATGGTCAATTTTTTTGTAAGTGCCATATACTACAGAAAAAAGTATATTCCTTTCTAGGTTTTGTAACAATGTATTTACTTCCTTAACTTAGATTTATCTAAATATATGAGTAGGAGGTTGAAATCTCCCACTAGTTGAGTTTTGCGGACTATGTCTTCCTGTAGCTCTTTCACTTTCTCCTGTACGTATTTGGATGATATACTATTTGGTACATTTATATTTAGTACTGAATTATTTTATTGTCTATGGTACTTTTGGGAAGCTATAGTTTCCTTTCTTATCTCTTTTAACACTATCTATTTTTTTCAGCTCTTTGTCTGAGATAAGGATAGCTACCTCTGCTTTTTTTCACTTAAGCTGAAGCAAAATATATTTTTTCTCCAACCTTTTACCTTTACTCTATAAGTATCTTTGTTTCAATTGAGTTTCTTGTAAGCAGCATATTGTAGGATTCTGTTTTTTAACCCACTCTGCTGTTTGCTTTCTTTTTTATGGTTTTTGGGGGCAGGTTATTTTAAATTATTACAATAATTTTGTTTTAAGAGTAAACATAAACCCCCTCCCCCCAAGAAGATGAGAAACCTCAAGAATAGTGAGAGTGAAAAAAATATACTTCCATCTATGTTCAAATTCCAATGGCTCTGTCTCTGTGGTGAGTTGCCTTCTTTATCATAAGTTCACCAGAGAAGTTGTTTCAATATTTTTCCCACAGTTGTTAATACTAGTTGTATTTCCCTCCACTCTATTCCTTCTCCCTTTAATTTATTCTATTCTCTCTCTCTCTCTCTCTCTCTCTCTCTCTCTCTCTCTCTCTCTCTCTCTCTCTCTCTCTCTCTCCCTCCTTTCATTCTGTCCCTGTCCAAATGTGTGTTGTATCTCTCACAATCTTCACTTTCTTCTATCACCTATTTCCCCCTTCCCTCCCCACATTCCCCCTTATCCTTTCCCTTTCTTCTCATTTTTCTCTAGGTTAAGATCAAATTCTATACCTTATTAGGTGTATATGTTATGAGCCATTTCTGATGAGAATGAAGGCTCACTCATTCCCCCCTGCCCCTGTTCCACTCCATTGAAAAGCTTTTTCTTGACTCTTATGTGAAATATCTTAGCTCCTTCTTCCTCTCCTTTCTCTTCCTCCCAGTACTTCCCTTTATTACCCATTGACTCCATCTTTTTTACTATATTATACCATTGTGTTGATCTCATTCCTGTGCCCTGGGTATATATATGCTCCTTCTAACATTTTTTATAAGTGAGAATGTTCATATGAGTTATCAATATCTTTTTCCCATGCAGGAATACAAAGAGTTCAATATCATTAAGTTCCTCTTAGTCCTTCTCCATGTCCTCTATGGTTCACCAGAGTCCTGTACTTGAAGATCAAACTTTCTGTTCAGCTCTGTTTTTTTTTTTCAATAGGGAAGTTTGAAAGTCCCCTGTTTCATTGAAAGTTCTTTTCCCCTGAAAGAGGATGGTCAGTTTTCCTGGTAGTTGATTCTTGGTTGTAAACCAAGATCTTTTACTTTCTGGAATATCATATTCCAATCCCTATGAACCCTTAATGGATATGCTGCCAGATCATGTGTAATCTTGACCACGGAGCCATGGTAGTTGAATTGTTTGTTTCTGGCAGCTTTTGGTATTTCCTCTTTGATTTGGGAATTTTGTAATTTGGCTATAATATTCTTGGAAGTTTTTGGTTTGGGATCTCTTTCAGGAGGTGATCAGTGAATTCCCTCAATTTCTATTTTACCCTCTGCTTCAATGATCTCAGGGCAATTGTGCTGTATTTAAAAATTTTTAAATTTAAAAATTTTAAACTTTAAAAATGAAATCTAAGCTGTTTTCCTGGTCGTGACTTTCAGGTAGCCCAATAACACTCATTCTTGTGTAGGAGTGTTCTCTCACCACCCCTTTAATCTATTCCAGTGATCCCTGGGTTGGGCTGGCCTGGGATTTGCTGTGGCTTGGGACTTTTTTCCTAACTCCTTGTCCTGGTGAAACACAGCTTTCCTGTGGAACTTCTAAATTATCTTGGATTGGGAAAATGCATAACTCAGTCTTTCCATTCATTCTGCCCCTCTAAATTTTGGCTAAAGTTATAATTTTATGGCTTTGGGAACTTGTGGGGGATGGAATTTCTGAGAAATGCTGCCTTCATACTGCCATCTTGGCCCTGCCCCCCCGCCTTGCTTACATTTTAAGGGAGAGTTCATCTCATTCACACTCAAAGATATAATTACTATCTCTTTATTGCCCTCCATGCTCTCTTCCCTCTATTTGTATTTTTCCCCTTTTCTCCCTTTTATGCATTTTCCCCAGTATTTTTTTACCACCACCTTCAGTGTGTTTGCCCTCCTGTTCAACCCCCCCTTTCTTTCCCCTTTCCCCTTTTTTCTGCCCTTCCTTCTGTTAATTCCAGCTTTTATCCCACTCCCAATCCCCCCTCCCCTTTTCCCCTTTTAACACTTGAAAGGTAAGGTAAGTTTCTTAAATTAGCTGACTATATGTAAGTTAACTTTAAGCCAAGTCTGATGAGATGAAGATTCCGATGGTTCTTACCTCTTCCCTTCTTCCCCTCTATTACAATAGGTCTTTTACACCTCTTAATGCAATGAGATATACCCTTTTCAATCTCCTTCATCCTCCCATCTCCTTACTGCCCCCCCCTTTTAAAGAGTTTTGCTTTTAAATCATTCTGACTGAGTCACAGAATAGTCATGAGTGTCTGTCACTTCTGGCTAAGTCTATTCTCTCTAATAGAGTTACCATTCTCAAGTATTATGAGAATCTTTCTCCCAGGTGGGGATATAGCCAGTTTCATCCTATTGGATAGCAGTTTTTTTTCCTTTACCCCCTTTTTTAAAAAATGCTTCATGTGTCTCTTGAGCCTCCTGTTTGATGTCTAAATTTTCTATTTAACTCTGGTATTTTCACCAGGAAATGTTGGAAGTCTCCTGTTTTGTTAAATGTCTATCTTTTCCCCTGGAAGAGAAGACTCAGCTTTGCCAGATAGTGGATTTTTGGCTTCATTACAATCTCCCTTATTTTTTGGAATATCTCATTCCAGGACCTTTGATTCCTTACATTGATGCAGCCAGGTCCTGCATAGTCCTTACTGTGGCTCCTTGATATTTAAATTGTTTCTTTCTGACTGCTTACAGGATTTTCACTTTTATTTGGTAGTTTTGTAATTTGGCCACAGCATTTCTCAGTGTTTTCATTTTAGGATCTCTTTTTTTTTTGGGGGGGGGGTCGATGTATTCTTTCAATAATTATTTTGCCCTCTTGTTCCATGATATCAGGGCAATTTCCATCACTAAATCCTATAATATTAAGTCCAGAATTTTTTTCTCTTCAATGATTTCATGAATGCCTTTAATTCTCAGGATGTGCTTTCTTGATCTAGTCTCAAGGCCAGTGTCTTTGCTGATGAGGTATTTTACATTTTCTTCTATTGTTTTTTTGACTTTTTGGTTTTGTTTAACAGAATCTAGTTGTCTTATGAAGTCATTAGTTTCCACAGATTCCATTCTTTTTTTTAATAGAAGAATTTTCTTCATTTCTCTTTTGCAACTACTTTTCCAATTGCTCAATTCTATTTTTGAAGGAGTTTTCCATTTTCCCAAGTGTTGTTTTGAGAGAATTATTTTCTTTTTGCATTTTCCCAATTGAGGATATGAGAGAATTATTCTCATTTTATATTTGTCCAATTTTATTTTCCAAGGATTTTTTCTTGTTGTGAGATGTTAATTTTCTCTTTAGTTTCTTTTCCCAATTTTTCTAATTTATTTTTAAACTCCTTCATGATTTCTTCAAGGAAGTCTTTCAGGGCTGGAGACTAATTCATATTCTCCTCAGAAGTGCTAGAGCCCCTGGGTTAGAATCTATTTCTTCTAAGTATTTCTCCATGCCCCCCCCTTTTCAATGACCTTTCTTCATTTTCCTAGGATCTTATGTTGGGGGAGGGGCTAGCCCTCAGAGGTTTGCTTTTGAACCTAGAGACTTTATTTACTTAGTTTAGTAATCCTAAGGGCCAGTCAGTAGATGGTGCTGGTTGCTATCTCTGGAGTATTTGAAGCCCTCACTAGCTGGGTCTGAATTGAACTTGAACAATGGACTGGGGAGGGAGTTAATTTCCCTTTCAGCTGAGTTAAGTCTGTTGCCCACACCTGAGCCTGAGGGGGTGGGGGATTGTTTACGGTTCTTTCCCGGAAGAGTACTCTGCAAAAAGTAAGGAGCTCAGGTCCCTTGCCCAGCTGGTCATTTTCCCAGGGTGCTCTGAAATTCTCTGTGCTGGAACTCACCCTTCTGTAGCTCCTCTACCCCCAACCAAAGATTCCACTGCTAAAGTTGGTCCTCGGACCTGCCACTCATCAAAGCCTCTGAAGTTAAGACCAGTACTCTGGCTTCCCTCCACTGCTGTCCTTGTGCTGGCCCTCTGGTCTCTGCTGTTGGTAGGTGTTCTTCCCCTAGCTTCTCTTTCTGGGTTTTTTCGATTGAATTTATGTTAAGAGATTTCTTTAATTATTATTTTTCAGAGGGGACCAGGAGCACTTAGAACAGTGCCTGTCTTTTCTCTGCCATCTTGTCGGAAGTCCTCAATTATAGTTTTTAAGGAATTTTTTTCAATTAGCATTTGCATCTCCTTTTCCATTTGTCAATTCTTCTTTTAAAACTGTTTCCTTCAATGGATTTTTTTCCATTTGATCAATTCTAATTTTTTAAGGAGTTGTTTTTTTTCAATTTTTGTGCTTCCTTTTTCAAATGGTTGAACCTTTACCCATAGTTCTCCTACAAACTCTCATTTATTTTCCCAATTTTTCTTTCATCTCTTTCATTTAATATTTAAAATTCTTTTTCCAAGAGGGCTTTTTGGACTTCAGATCAAATCACATTTCCCTTTGAGTTTTCACATGTAGGTATCTTGTCAAACTTCTCTTTTGAGCTTGTGTTTTGATCTTCCCTAATAGTAGCTTTTTATGGCTAGGGTTCTTTTTGGATTCTTTTACTCATTTTTTTAAAATCTAAGCTCAACTTTTAGGATACAGGGGGCACTGTTCAAAACTCCTTGTGCTGGGGTTTGAGGATCTGGCCACTGCTTTCTATCCTAGAGCCTCAAGTGCTGATGTCTTGCTCATGGCTCTGGAGTGACCTAGTTTAGCGCATCTGATTTACTGGGGCTCCAATTTGCAAGGACTTACCATTTGCCTTCTATGCTGTCTCTGGAGGTGACACAGCTTTCCTGCTATACTGTTGACTTGGGGAACAGGGACCTAGAGACCTTAGTTGCTGACCTATACTGTGACTAAGAGCCTCCCACTGACTTCTCAGCCCTGGCTGCACTGGGCTGCACTCTCCTTTTACCCAAGTGAAACAGACTTTTCCTGAAGTCCTTCTAAGATATTTTGAACTAGAAAATGTTTTCCTTCCAACTTTTTTCTATGTTACTCCAGAATCCATTTAGAGGGTTGATTTAATGTTATTTCTGAGAGAAACTGGGAGGAGCTCAGGTAATTTCCTGGATTCTCTAACTGTCATGGCTCTGCCCTCCACTTGAATATAAGATACACTTTGATTTAGGGGCCCAAAATTTGACAAAAAAAAGTATTATCATACAGCTACTCATCACTGTCAAAACTCCTATCCATTAGCTCATTCTCACCTGTGTTTGATGATGAATCACTGTCTTAGGAGAAGCTCTGACTGCTCTCCTGCCTGTGCTCTGATCTGTACTTAACCACAAGCACTACCTGGACAAGTCTGGTGTGTGGATGCATGCTTAGTCCATTACATTTCATGACTATGAAGCACCAGTTGTGTCCTTCTTTGAAATCAGGCACTTCTTTGTCATCAGCAATTCTTCTGGCCTCCTGCTGCACCAACATTGTGGACACAGGAATTCCAATGGCCCTTTGCTCTTCAATCCATATCTTCAATTCCCTCTCTAAATCAGGCCATTTGGCTGACTTGCCTCTCGTGGTCTTCTGCTGTGGCATTTTCATGAGGGTTTCTTCTTCCTGTAGCCAGTCTTGGATTTTTTTTTCGGTTGGAAGAGGATCAAGCTTACATTCAGTAGCAGTTCCATTCACTTTTGCAAAGTAGATCACTTTTAACTTGAATTCAGCTCTGTATAAAAATTTTTTCTGAGTCACTTCCAGGCAGAATGTAGCAAAACATAACCTAATATACCAGTAACAAATGTGAAACAATGCTTGCAGAGGCAACAAGCTCAAAAAAAGAGGAAATCTACTGCCATTGTGTAAGACACTACCGGTTTTTAGACCCCAAATTTTTCAGAAAGGGGTGCATCTTATACATGGGAACATGTGGTAAGAACACCAAGTGAAATTTAGAAGGAGGAAAATTAACTTAGAATAAAAAAGTTTGAAAACTTTGTCCAAGTGGTGGATTCTGAAAAATAGGATTGGAGAACTCATTCCATGAAGAAATACATTCCATAGAATTCAGTCATTAAATTGATTGCATGACACCACAAGAAATATTAGAATACAGTCTGAAGACTGATAAATAAAACAACAAAAAATCTATCAAATACCAAAATTAACTGACCTAGAAAACAAGTCAAGAAGAGGTAATCTGAGGATCATCAGTCACTCCCTGAAAACAATGGCCAAGCAAACTACCTCAATTTCATATTTCAAAACATCATTTACTATAAAAAACACCAAGGAACATTGTGGCCAAATTTCAAAACTATCAGATAAAAGAGAAAATCTTGCAAGCAGCCAGAAAGAAAGAGTTTAAATGCCAAGGAGCCACAGTAAAGATTACACAGACTAAGCATTGAAGGGCCTGGAATGTTATATTCTGAAGAGCATGGGAGCTTGGAATGTAGCTAGGAATTCATTATACAGCAAAACTGATCCTTTTTTTTATGGAAAAAAGATGGAAATTTAACAAAATAGGAGACTTCCAACTTTTGCTGGATTTTTTTTTGGGGGGGATTACTGTGTTTGACCCAGGAAGAGTCACTTTCTCCCACAGGGATGGGGGAGGGGACTCAGCTGGAAACACAGGGACTCCATTGAAAATGTGGGTCCCACTATTACATTGTTGGTGTAACTGTGAACTCATCAAACTGTTCTGGAGAGCAATTTGGAACTATGTCCAAAGGGCAACAAAAATATGCATACCCTTTGATCCAAAAATGTGCATACCCTTTGGTCTAGGGTCTATACCCTGAAGAGATGATGAAAAACAGTAAAAACATCACTTGTACAAAAATATTCATAGTAGCCCTGTTTGTGGTGGCAAAGAATTGGAAATCAAGTAAATGTCCTTCAATTGGGGAATGGCTTAGCAAACTGTGGTATATGTATGTCATGGAACACTATTGTTCTATTAGAAACCAGGTGGGATGGGAATTCAGGGATTTGCATGAACTGATTCAGAATGAATAAAACTAGGAAAATATCTAAACAGTCACAATAAAATCATAGAGATAAAACAATTTGAAAACTGAGATGAAAACAATTTTAGAATTCTGCTAAATCTTAAAATATGAAGAGGACTGAAGGTAAATCATGCAATCCACTTTTTTTGCAAGAATAGGAAATGTGTATTTGGAAATGGAGAAGATGGAAATTTGCTTTGCTTAATTGTGTGTATTTGTGTATGTGTGTGTGTGTGTGTGTGTGTGTGTGTGAGAGAGAGAGAGAGAGAGAGAGAGAGAGAATTTGCTTTGTGAGTGACTTGTGTTAAATTTTTTAATTATTAAATTGGGAGCAATGGAAGGGAATAATAAAAATTTGAAAAAAACTATTTTTTTTTAAATAGAAAAAGGCTTCCTCACCAAGAATAATTTATCCTGGAATACATACATATTTTTATGATATATGTACATATATATGTATGTTTATATGTATACATATACACATTTATAGAGAGATAGATATATCACAGTGTTCAAAATGAATTAGGAAGCAGAACTGATCAACATGTTGTTTCAAAGAAACATTTGAGACAAAAAGCACGTAAATGAAGTATTAGACTGGAATTTATAATACCCCAGGTGAATTTTTAAAAGTCAGGATCTCAGACAAAACAACTCTAAAATAGATGAGGTCTAAGGATAGAACCTTGGGTGAAACCCAGTTAGAAGGCGTGATTTAGATAATGAGCTAGATGGAGAATGAAAAAGAATGGTCAAATAGGTAGAAGGAAAACCAGGAGAGCATTCTTTTCCTTACATTACTATATTTCTTGTATAAACTGATCTATTTTCATTTATTTTACTTGACTACTATGGGCTGTTCTGACTTGCTGGACTTGGAAACACGAAGATAAGTTCAAATTATGTTTCAAACACTTTCTAGCTATGAAATCCTATACAAGTCTTCCTCTTCTGTAAAATAGAAACAATGATAGTACCTACCTCAGCTTGTTATGAGGTTTAAATGAGAAAATAATTTTAAAGGTCTTTGCAAACCATAAAACACTTTAGGATATAAATAACATACTATTTTATGATTCTTACATTTTATATGTCTCTCTCTCTCTCTCTCTCTCTCTCTCCCCCTCTCTCCTCCACCAATGACACACCTCCTTTTTGAATCATTTAATACACTGACAATCTTTTTCATTAATTTCATTTTTAGATAGCTTTCCTAGAGTTTGTCTAGAAGATGTCAAATGAAGATTTTCTATGAGGATGGCTTGTTCTCCTTTTTTCTCTTTAGACTTTAGTAATTCCTTGATTTTGTCTCATGTCATCTAATTTAGGTTTAGGAATGAAGTCATTTTCACTGAATTCCCTACACTGAAATGTAATGATATATAGGGATGTGACTTGGATCTGGGAATTTTCATTTGCAAATAAACCAAAAGAAGTATGACACTCTTGTCTGTGACCAATAATATTTGTTTCCAATCTGTTAAGACATACTTCTGGCACATAATAGAAGTTTCATGTCTTCAGTTCATTTTGTGTTTACTTATTATTTGTCTAACTAATTAGTCAGCACCATTAACATGAAAGTATTTCCATTAGGAGATTTATTAGAATTTCTGACTTGTTCTGTTTCACCCAGAGAACACCACTATCTTCTGTTTCAAGCTGATCACCAAGACAGCAATTTGAGGTAGGAATAGTCTGAAACCCCCTACTGTCCCATTTATTTCTTTTACTCTTAGGAGCAGTTATATCACACTGAGAAGGCTGCAAATCCAATCAGCAATATTGACAGTCCAATTCTCTAGTATTTCAGAACTCCTGTCAGACCTTTAAAACTACCATAATACACCTAACACTCCCAGAAGTCCCTAGTGTACATCACCATGGCTGGCATTTCCAATCGCTCCCCACTTCCCACCTTCAACAATCAGTAGGCACTCTTGGTTGAATCTTGGAGAAGCTGTTTCCTTTTTTCATTATTGTGTTATTACTGCATTTATTACTGTTTTCGTTGTTTTCGGGTCAGACTTGTCATTTCTTCACCAAAAGGAACTTCCAATGTGGAAACTTCCCCTACTGATCCAGATCTACAATTTATCCACAAATTACAGTTTTAGACCTTCCTAGAGCACTGTGAGATTAAATGAATTAATAATCAATAATCACACAACTATTGTGTTTCGAAGACAGAATGTGAATTTAGATCCTCCTGATTTGAAAGCTAATCTTCTATTGGATATGTAATATTGCTTTTAACAGATTTTTATTACTGCTATTATGACTATTTTTATTTTTTATTATGGCATGTTAGGCAGTCTTATATTGTTCTTTAGGGACAGCAGAAATTCTGTAATAGACTATATTTAACCTTTTGTTTCTAGTTTCAAGATCATCTAATCCAACCCTTTGATTTTAAAGATGATGAAACTGATGATCAGAGAGGCTAAGTAAATTGTCAAGTATAACAAGAGCAATAAGTAGCTATGTTGGGATTTGTACCAAGGGCTTCTTACTCTAAATCTATTGCTTATTTCCCAATTATTATTCTTCCTTCAACTAAAACACAAATAGCTCTAGGCAAAAATGTTAAAATTGTAGATTATGGTAGAAAAAGCAAAAGGAAAACTCACAACAAAACTTGAAAAGTTACAATAAACTGTTTGCATTTTAGACATTGTGTTATTTTCAAAACCAGACCTCAGCCTCTATACAAATATTAACCTCTTTCTTTAGATAGTCTATATAGTGATTTCTTATTTCAACTTAAATTGATTGAAGAGAAAACATGATTGCAATTAGATCAAGGTAGATCTACATTGCTTTTAAAAAACACTTCAAATTACGCAAATGGACACAAATGTGAAAAATGGAAATATGAATTTGGAAATAGTTATTTTCCAACCAAAATGTCAGTCTCCAAGGTATACCCAATTCAGGGTTGAATTTATGTAAAACAGAAGAAAATACTAATCCTAATTTATTAATGACTAACATACACATGTAAACTCACATGTAGAAAGTGAGTCATATAATAACAAAATGCTATATATCCACATTGTAGTGATAGGTTTTTGATTTCCCATAAAGATATATTTTGTGTGTAAAGTACATTGATTATCCTGTATTCAATTATCTCCCACAGCATGATAACTCTTACCATACACAAACATGAGAATAATAAGATGGTGTATTGCTTACTTGAAAGTAATATGCACTTTGTAATTTTTAATGCCATGGCAAACATTTAATTTCTTAATGTTAAAAGGCTATTTAATATTATGAAAGGTGCATGTATGTTTTGATTGGTAGACAGATTCAATTACTTAAAATGCTAAATGTAGAGAGAAAGCTTTTTTTTTAATAGATTCAGGCAGAAAAGCAATGGAGACCATTTTTGTCTTATTCTGTACCCCCTGTGAAGAAGATCCAAGCTTGAAGTTTCTTTTGAAGTGAATGAAATATTCACCCTCAGTTCAGCTCTGAGAGCATATAGAGAACAAGAAATCAGCTCTATTAAAATAGAAATTAACATTTAAATGAGACTGGACTCAAAAGAAAATGTATGCATCAAAAAAACCCCAAGATTTGAAAACTAAGATAATCTCAAGTCAAACCACCTTTTACAGAAGTAGATCTTTTGTAAGTCTGACACAAAGATGTGCAGTATAAGATTAAATAGGGATCAGAAAACATAAATCATGATGAATGAGCTACAAGCCAAGCATTTGCTTAGAGATATATATGTTTATACACATAATTACCTATACTTACACACATACATATATGTATATATATATATAATAGACATGTGATACATTTATCTACCCAATCACCTACTTTACATTCAGTTAATGCTTATGATTGAATCAACTTCCACAGCTGCAAAGTGTACTGTGACCTTGGTATAGTCATCATCTTTTCCATTTGACAGATAGGTATTCATAATTCATTGATGAAGTTATATTCCATACTGGAAATAAACACTTTTTTTATTTTTAGATTACTGATGATCAGCAAATTTCCTATGACTTAGCAGTATGATATCTTATGAAAAAGAAAAGAATTTAGGTACAGCCTATGGATTATGTGCAAAGGAAAAAATGTTTCTAGAGAATAATTTATGCTTCCTATTCTATATTTAAGTTAAAACTGAAAATTTTGGGGCTTTTTTCATGACACGAAAAATCTACTTTTGGACAAGATGGATTGACTTGAGATCATCAGAGTTTTTAAATCTTCATATTTAACCAATTTCAAATATTACTCCACCACACTAATACATCTTAATTCCGAAATAACTTGAAAGCCACTTAAAGACAGGTACTGAATCTTATATTTTTTGCAGTGATGTGTGGTGGAATCCATGACTGGGGAGGCATAAACAGTATTCAAGTGATGATTTGCACTGTATGAGCCTAATAGAGGTAGCTAACACCCTTGCCCTTCAGTGAAGCAGATGGATTGATTGCCTCACCTGATGATTATTCTGGCTTTTAAAATCAAGATCATCAATATTAAATATCTTACACACATACATGAAATGTTTCATCTACTATATAATAAGAGAGACTGCAAATGTTACACTGATAACATAGACAGAAACAGCAGCAAGCACATATTTACTGTACATGCTCATCCTAGTTTGTGAGGGATTGGACAATCTGAGGTGAGATATAGCTTGATACTACTTCACCTGGCATCTTTCTCTGTATTTGAGAATAAAATACCCAAATTCAGTTATTTTGTCTATGAAAATGCCTGGAATCATACAGAAATTACATATAGATCAGTGAAGAAGAATTAATAATTATTTTATTTTATCTTTTTTTTTTTTTTTTTTTTGCTTTTGACAAGGGAGGCTCCCCTGACTACTTGTCCTGGCTTCTTTGTGTTTCCTACTAAGCCTACCTCATGGTTAGCATTTACTTGAGGCCTACAGAACCTTAGTAAATGATAATTTTTATCATTATGCTGAGTAGGGGAAGGTTAAGGGGCATGGTATAATGAATGAAATAGAAAAGTCTTCAGAATCAGGAAGACACTGAGATTCAATTTCAACTAACATTTCTTTTCACTTCAACTTTTCTCACGACGAAATAAATATGTTGAAATATCTCTATCACATGCCACTATCATCATTTCACTATACCTCCTGTTCCACATTAATGCTTTAAGTCAATTCCTGTATCACTGTGTCTCAATGGTTGCTCATAACATCATTTCTTACTCATTGCTGTCATCTGTGTTCCTCCCAAATTTTTTAAAAAATAACTTTCATCTTTTGATTTTATAACATTAATTTCACATTGAGATTCTCTTCCTTACCAATTCCAATTAACTCTGCCCTATAAATAATTTGCCCACATAATGCGATGACAGGACTCATTGAAAAAGACCCTGATATTGGGAAAGATTGAAGACAAAAAGAAAAGGGGATGGCAGTGAGTGAGATGAATAGATGATATTATGGAAACAATGAACATGAACCTGAACAGACTTAGATAATGGAAGATAGAAGAACCTGGAGTGTTTTGGTCCATGGTATCACTGAATTGGACAACATTGAATAACAACAACATAAAAAAATGTAGAAGAGAAGGAAAATACAGAAGCAAAATCCTATCGCTGCAAAGTTAAGTGACTTCTCATTTCTCTTTTTAGGAGCCAAGTCTAGTCATTATAATTTTGCAGCATTAAATTTAAATTGTTTTGTTGTGGTTGTTCTTTTAATTTACATTGTTGTAGTAATTATATATATATGCATATATGTATACATGTATATATATATATATATACATATATATATGAATATATTGCTTATTTCATTTTGGATCAGTATATACATTTTTCCCCAAGAACTGGCACATGTAATTACTGAGTCACTGTTACTGATATTTGAAGAATTATGAAAAATAGAAGATCACAGACTAGAAAAGGACAAATGTTCATCCTTATTTAAAAAAAACAAAAAAGAATGAAGTCTGAAAACTATAGACCAAGGAACTTGACTTTAATTTTTGGGAAACTTATAGGATGGTTGATTAAAGAGATGGTTGACAAACACCTTGAAAGAGAGGTAATGATTATAAAGGGTCAGCAGAACTTCATTATGAATAGGTTACATTAGGGGCAGCTAGGTGGCACAGTGGATAAAGCACCGGCCCTGGAGTCAGGAGTACCTGGGTTCAAATCAGGTCTCAGACACCTAATAATTACCTAGCTATGTGGCCTTGGGCAAGCCACTTAACCTTATTTGCCTTGCAAAAACCTAGAAAAAAAAAGAGAATAGATTACATTAGACTAACCACATTTACTCTTTTGATAGGATTATTACATTACTAAATTAGTAGAGGAAAAGAATGTTCTAGCTATAGTGTAAGCTAGATTTAAGCAAAATTTTTGCTAGAGTAACTTATATTGCTCTTTTAAAAAGATGCAATGATTTGTATTATATAATAATTTAATCAGATATATTTAAAATGGTTGAATAGGAGGGCCAGACTCAAAAAAGTAATTATTAATGGTTTAATGACAAAGTTACAGGAACTTTCCAGTGGAGAACTTCAGGGTTCTGTGATTGATCCTGTGCTGTTTAACCCTTTTATTAATGACTTGGATAAAGGTATAGAAGATATGCTCAGCAAATTTGTAAACAACATAAAATTGGAAGAGATAACTAGCATGGATAACAAAGTTATCACAGTCTCACAATATTGAAATCATGGTAAACTTAAACCAATCAGAGTGGAGGTCAGCCAGGATGTTGAAAAATCCTTGAGTCCAAGGTTGACAGAATTAGGTATGTTTAGATTGGAGAAGAAAAGACTATCTCTAGTCTCTAACAGTGAGGTGTCCTTTCTTGCAAAAGTCAGTGGTTATAGTTGTGCCCTTAATCTTATCCCCTCTTGTCTTTTCTAGCAGATGGCAAATTCAATCATTATCACTCTTATCTTCAATCTTTACCTACTGGGTCTTTCTCTACTGTCTTCAAGCATACCCAATGGATTTACCCAATGTTTCTAACAAAAAGTACTTGCCAGGTCCTACTATCCCTTCAAAATCTAATCATATATTTCTCCTCCCATTCTCAAACTCCTAAACCAAAATCTATGCTTGTTGACTATATTTTCTTTCCTCACCTACTCCTTAAACCAATCTCATCACTAAACTGAGATTGTTCTCTTCAAAGCTAACAACAATCTCTTAATTGCCAAATCACATGCTCTTTTCTCAGTCTAATCTTTCTCATCCTATCCACTGCAACCCTATTTTTTTAATTTCTCTCATTTCTGCATTTTCTGATATTACTTTCTCATGGTTCTCCCCTTACTACTGCTAGTCTTTTTTACTGGCTCTTCATACATATCATACCCTTAAATGTTAGTGTTCTCCAAAGCTCTGTCCTAGTCTTCTTCTCTCTCTGTACTATGGCCATAATTATTATCTCTATGTCAATGACTCAGAGATCCATAAAATAAAGTTTAATTGTTTCAGAGCTTCAGTCAAGTATCAATAATTATTGAATATTTCAAATTTTATTTTCCAGAGACATCTCAAATTCAATGTCCAAAGTAAAATTTCTTCTCCCCCCATGTTCTTGTAAACTTTTCTGTTCCTTTCAACATCTTCCCATCC
This sequence comes from Macrotis lagotis, assembly GCF_037893015.1. Taxonomy (NCBI): domain Eukaryota; kingdom Metazoa; phylum Chordata; class Mammalia; order Peramelemorphia; family Peramelidae; genus Macrotis; species Macrotis lagotis. Next base: position 194,242,662 of record NC_133666.1, read on the forward strand.
ACTAGATTGATAACCTCACATTATTCTAAAATCCTCACTCTTCATCACCCCATATTTTCAATTAATTGCAAGATCTTGTCATTTCTGATACCAAATGTTTTGCCTCGTAGCCCTTCCTTCTACTCACACAATCTCTACTCATTCAGACTCTCTTCACCTTTCATATAGATTATGATAATAACCTACTATTTGATCTCTTTGCCTCAAATCACTAGTTCTTAATATGCCCTGCTGCCAAAGCGATTTTCATTAAGCAGGGATTTGATTATGTGACTCCCTCACTCAATTCCAGTGTCTTCCCATTGCCTTTAGGCAGTAAATTTATGTAAATTTACAATTCCACAAAATAGTGGTCACATATATATACATATTTGTATGTGTATACACATGTGTGTGTGTGTGTGTGTGTGTGTGTGTGTGTGTGTGTGTATTATGACTCCATTTAGTTTTGAAACCCTTGATATCCTTGCCGCAACCTAGCATTCAGGTCTCAGTGAATATTATTCTCCCTTTAAAATATACACATACAGGGGGCAAGTAGGTGGTGCAGTGGATAGAGTGCTGGCCCTGGAATCAGGAGGACCTGAATTCAAATTTGACCTCGGACACTTAATAATTACCTGTGTGATCTTGGGCAAGTCACTTAACCCCATTGCCTTGGAAAAAACAAATAAAATATAAAAATTTTTAAATATAATACACACACAAGCACAAGCACAAATATATATACATATATTGTATATGTATATATATATATATATATATATATATACACATATATTCCATTAATCTTCCATCACAACCAGATATCACAACTCATTCAGCCTTTCCCAATTGGTAGACATTCCTGTAATTTTCAGATCATTGTCACCATAAAGGGAGCTGTTATAAATATTTTAGAATATAGAGGGTCTTTTCCTTTTTTTCCCCCCTAGCCATTTTTGAAAATAAACCAAGGAATGGTACTGCTGAAAGAAAGGCTACAAGCAGTTTAAGAAATTTAGGTCATAATTTCAAACTGCTCTCTAAAATGGTTGGATCAATTTACAATTTCAACAGCAATGAATTAGTGTCTCAATCTTTCCACATGCTTTCCTATGCTGTTTTGTTGCTTTCCCTTCAATTCCCTTCAATCATTTCACCCAGTATAAAAAATTATATGTCAAAGTTGGTTTAATTTATATTTCTCTAATCAATAATGACTTAGAGCATTTTATACGACTATAAATTTGTTTAATTACTTTATATAGAAACTGTCTGTTAATATCCTTTGACCATTAATCAATTGGGGAATGATTCATATTCTTATATATTTAAACAAAGTTCTTTATATGTTTGAGATATGAGATTTTATTTGAAAAACTGTCTATAAAAATTTTCTTCAGTTTTCTGCTAGCTTTCTGACCTTGGCTATTTGTTTTATTTGCACAAAATTTTTAATGTAATCAAAATCATCTATTTAGCATATTGTTTATTCATAAATTATTCACCTACATTATAAGTTTGATAAGTAATTTATTCCATGTTCTTCAAATTTCCCTATAATATCTCTCTTTATATCAAGGTCATATAACCATTTTGATTTTATCTTGGTAAAATTTGAGAGACTGGGCTATGCTTAATTTCTGCCATACTGCTTTCCATTTTTCCCAGTAATTTTAAAACAATAATGAATTCTTAACCCCAAATCTTGTACTTTTTATTTATTTTTATTTTTTCACCTTATATGCACATGTATATTTTTAAGTTACAAAATTTCCTTCCACCCTCCCTTCCCAACCCCTCCCCTCAGTGGTGAACAGTCAAGTTAGGATTGTATATACATATTTTCGATAAATATGCCTACAGATTAGTAATTTTCAGTATGAAGAATTAGGATTAAGGGAAAGAGTTACATAAGAGACAATTTTTATAAAGTGTTCATCAGATTCTGAAGGGTTGTTTTTTGTTTTTGTTTCTGTTTCTGTTTTGTTTTGTTTTTCTTCCACTCGATGGAGATAATATTGTCCATAACCAGTCTAATATGGTTGTCCTAACTCTCTGAACTGATGAGAGGAACTGCTTCCATCAGGGTTGCTCAACTCACAGTGTTATTGTTAATGTGTACATTGTTCTCTTGGTTCTGCTCCCATCACTCAACATCAGTTCTAGTAAGTCATTCCATGCTTCTTTAAAGTCCAACCATTTATGATTTCACATAGAACAATAATATTCCATAGTATTCATATACCATAACTTGTTTAGTAATTGCCCAATTGATGGGCATCACCTCAATTCATTGTCACTACAAAAAGAGCTGCTTTGAATATTTTAGAACATGTGGGAGTTTTCCTGTTTTTTATGGTTTCTTCTGGATATAGACCTCAAACTGGAATTTCTGGGACAAAGGAAACGAATGATTTTGTTGCTCTTTGGGCATAGTTTCATATTGCTCTCCAGAATGGTTGGATCCATTCACAACTCCCCCCAGCAATGCATTTATGTTCCAATTCTCCCACAACATCTCCAACACTGATCCTTTACCTTTTTTTTTTCATCTTGGCCAATTTGATAGGTGAGGTGATACCTCCTAATTGTTTTAATTTGCATTTCTCTGATCAATAATGTTTTGGAGTATTTTTTCATATAATCATATATATAACTTTAATTTCTTCATTTGAAAAGTATCTTTTCATATCCTTTGACCATTTATAAATTAGGTAATGACTTGTAACCTTATTTATTTAATGCAATTCTAAATTTTAGAAATGAGACCTTTATCAGAACTTCTAGTTATAAAGATTGTTTTCCAGCTTTATTGCTTTCTTTCTAATTTTGGCAGCATTAATTTTATTAGTGCAAAAAATTTTTAAATTTAATATCATCAAAATAATTCATTTTACAGTTTATAAAGTACTCTAATTCTTGTTTGATCATAAATTTATCTCCTTTTCATAGATCTGATGGAGAATTTCTTGGTCCATTAATTTATCTATGGTGTTGCCCTTTATGTCTAAATCCTATACCCATTTTGACCTTATTTTGGTATAGGGTGTGAGATATAAGTCTAAGCCTAGGTTTCTGAAATATTGTTTCCCAGTCTTTCCCAACAATTTTTGTCAAATAGTGAGTTCTTATCACAGAAATTGATGTCTTTGGATTTGTCAAACAGTAGATTGCTGTAGTCACTTTCTGAGGTTTCTTTTGAACCTTTCCTAATCCACTGATCCATTACTCTATTCTTAACCAGTACCAGGAAGTTTTGATGATTGCAGATTTATAGTATAGTTTTAGATCTGGTAGAACTCGGCCACCTTCCCTTACATTTTTTTTTATCGGTTCCCTTGCTACTCTTGACCTTTTGTTGCTCCAGATGAATTTTGTTATTATTTTTCCTAGCTCGGTAAAATAGCTATTTGTAATTTGATTGGCATGGAACTGAATATATAATTTAATTTGGGTAGAATTGTCATTTTATTATATTAGCTTGACCTAACCATGAGCATTTGACATTTTTCCAATTATATTTAGATCTGACTTTATTTGGGCAAGAAGTGCTTTGTAGTTGCCTTCATACAGTTTCTCAGTTTGTCTTGGGAGGTAGCTTCACAAGTATTTAATGTTGTCTATAGTTACTTAAAATGTAATTTCTCTTTCTATCTCTTGCTCTTGGGCATTATTGCTCATATATAGAAATGCTGATGGTTTATGCGGGTTTATTTTATATCTTGCCACTGTGTTGAATTTGTTAATTGGTTCATGGAATTTTTAAGATGATTTTCTTGAGTTCGCTAAGTATACCATTATATCACATGCAAAGAGTGAAGATTTGCTTTCTCATTGCCAACTCTGATTCCTTCAATTTCTTTTTCTTCTCTTATTTATATAGCTAGCATTTCTAATACTGTATTGATATAGTAATGGTAATAATGGGCATTCTTATTTCACTCCTAATTTCATTGGAAATGCTTCAAGTTTATTTTCATTACATATACTATTTATTGATGTTGCAGATAGATAATATTTATTGTTTTAAGGAAAACTCCATTTATCCCTAAACTTTCTAGTATTCTTAATAGGAATGGTTGCTGTATTTTATCAAAGATTTTTCAGCATCTATTAAGATAATCATATAATTTTTATTAGTTTTGCTATTGATATGTTCAGTTGAGCATTTTATAATATTACACCATCTCTGTCAACTTGGTATAAATCCTACCTGATCATGGTGATTTATCCTAGTAATAACTTGCTGTAATTTCATTGCTAAGATTTTATTTAAGATATTTACATCAATATACATTAGGGATATTGTTCTATACTTTTCTTTGTCTGTTTTGGTTCTTCCTAGTTTAGGTATCAGCACCATGCTGATATCATAAAAGGAGTTTGACAGAACTCCTCTTACTTTTTAAAATACTTTATGTAGAATAGGAATTAATTGTCCCTTAAATATTTGGTAAAATTCACTTGTAAATCCATCTGAACCTGAAGACTTTCATTTTCTTTTTTCTGAAATGGGGTTATTCAAGTAATTTCTTTCCTTTTCTATTACACTGGGCAGTTTGTATTTTTTGTAAATATTCATCCATTTTACCCAGGTTATCCAATTTTTTGGCATACAACTCAGAATTATCTCTTTAATTTCTTCCTCATTGATGCTTAGTTTACCCTTTTTCATTTTTAATATTGGTAATTTGGTTATCTTCTTTCTTTTTTAAATCAGATTAAGTAAAGATTCATAAAACCTGGGGGCGGAGCCAAGATGGCGACAAGAAGGGATCGAGTCTTAGGAGCTCTCTGATAAAATTCATCAGCTAAGGATTCTAACTAAACTTTCGAGAGACAGAACCCACAAAGGGACCCAGTGAGGCAGTTCTCCTACTCAAGGTAACCTGAAAAAGAGCAGAAAGACTCTGCTCCCCGGGGTCGGAGAGGCGCCCGCCAGAGGGGTAGCCCACCAGAGCCAAAGAACCTCAGCCTCCCAGAGGCAGCCCCAGGACGCTGGGGGTCTCAGCTCACAGCAGCGGGGGAGTCTCCTGAGCTGCACCCCGAGGAATGCACAAAGTGGGGGAACAGCAGGGGGACCTCTGCCAGAGCGAGAACGTGGAGCCCAGCCCTCAGGGCACACAGCAAGCAGCATCATCTTTCCCCAGCCCTGATCCAGGAAACAGAAGCAGGCAGAGCCAGTAAGCAGGAGCCCCCAGGACATGAGCCCATTGAGCTGAGGGAGGGGAGTGAAGAGAGACTGCCTAGCTCTGTCCTCTGCCCCTGAAACAGGACTCTAGGGCTCTGACCACATTCAGATCCTGACCACAGTCTATGCCCCCCCCATAGAACAGCAGCCCCCCCCCCCCACATCAGCCCCTTGGCAGAGGGGGGCACTTATGGTCATTCACAGACCAGGAGGGAGGACAGAACCTCACACACTGAGACCCTTGTGGGAGTGTCCCAAAAGCTCAAGAAACACCCAAACCAGGCCCAGGCTGGGAAAATGAGCAAGCAGAGAAACAAAAAGAAGACTATTGAGAAATATTTTGCAAATGAGCCCAAGAAGGACCAAAATACTCAGTCTGAAGATGAGGAAGCACAAGCTCCTGCATCTAAAGACTCCAAGAAAAACAGAAATTGGGCTCGGGCTATGACAGAGCTCAAAAAAAGACTTTGAAAATCAAATGAAGGAGTTGGAAGAAAAACTGGGAAAAGAAAGGAGAGAGATGAAGGGAAAACATGAAAATGAAGTCAGCAGCTTAGTCAAGGAAATCCAAAAAAATGCTAAAGAAAATAGCATGCTAAAAACCAGCTTAGGTCAAATGGATAGAACAGTTCAAAAAGTTATTGAGGAGAAGAATGCTTTAAAAAGCAAAATTGGCCAGATGGAAAAAGATAAGAAAACTCTCTGAGGAGAACAATTCCTTCAGACAAAGAATAGACTTCAGGGAGATTGATGAATTTACCAGAAATCAGAAATCAATACTTCAAAACAAAAAAATGAAAAATTAGAAGAAAATGTGAAATATCTCATTGAAAAAACAACTGATATGGAAAACAGACTTGGGAAAGATAATTTAAAAATTATTGGAATACCTGAAAGTCATGATCAGGAAAAGAGCCTTGACATCATTTTCAAAGAATTACTACAGGAAAATTGCCCTGATATTCTAGAAGCAGAGGGCAAAATAGAAATGGAAAGAATCCACCGATCCCCCAGAGAAAAAGATCCCAAAAAACCAACCCCTAGGAATATTATAGCCAAGTTCCAGAACTCCCAAGTCAAAGAGAAAATATTACAAGCAGCCAGAAGGACACAATTCAAATATCGTGGAGCTGCAGTCAGGATCACACAGGACTTAGCAGCAGCTACATTGGAAGCTCGTAGGGCTTGGAATACAATATACTGGAAGGCAAGAGAGCTTAGAATGAAGCCAAGAATGAACTACCCAGCAAGGCTGAATGTCCTCTTCCAGGGAAAAAGATGGACTTTAAATGAACCAGGGGAATTTCAAAGGTTCCTTTTGGAATGGCCAGAGCTGAACAGAAGGTTTGATCTTCAGATACAGGACTCAGGTGAAGCATGGAGATTGGAGGAGAGGGGGGAAATATGAGGGACTTAATGAGGATGAACTGCATGTATTCCTGCATAGAAAAATGACACTGATAATACTCATATGAACCTTCTCAGTTAATAGAGCAGGTAGAGAGAGCTTTTATAGTTGAAGCACAGGAGAAAGCTGAATTCGAAGATAAAATATGGTGTAAAAATGGAGTCAATAGGAAAAAAAAGGGAAATGGAATGGGAGAAAGAAAAAGTAGAGGGGGAATAGTCCAAGATATTTCACATAAGATTTTTTTTTTTTAGTACAATGAGCTATTGCAATGATATGGAAGCGGGGAGGCAAGGGGGAATGAGTGAAACTTTGCTCTCATCAGAGATGGCTAGGAGAGGAAACAGCAAATATACTCAATGGGGTATAGACATCTGGAGTAAGAAGGAGGGGGGAGCAGGGGGAAGGGGTCAGGATGGGAATAAAGGAGGAGAGGATGGACCATGGGGGAGAGTGGCCAGATATAACACATTTTCTTTCTTACTTCTTGCAGGGGACTGGGAATGGAAGGCCTGCCCAGGACCACAGGGCCAGGTGGATTCTGGGCCTAAGGGGTGGTATGGGGCTCAGGGCTTCTTGGCCCCGCACCAGGGATCTGTCTGCTGGGCCACTCAGCGACCCTACAGCAGAGTCAGAGTGAAAGGAGAGAGAAAATAGAGTACATGGTAGTGGAGAAATAAGAAAGGAGGGAGTTGCGATCAGCAATGGCAATGGTGGAAAAATATGGAAGTAACTTTTGTGATGGACTTATCATAAAGAATTAGATCCACCCATGACAGAGTTGTTGCTGTTGGAACAAAGACTCAAGCACATTTTTTGTTATGATTATTTGGGGGGAGGGTGCAGGGCAAGTAGGGCTGGATGGCCTGCCTGGGGCCACATAGCGGGGTGATCTTTGGGTGTCTGGGGCCGGATTTGGACCCAGGTGCTCCTGGCTCAAGGGCCAATGCTCTGCCTGTCACCCAGCCACCCCTACTATTATTACTATTTTATTTTATTTTTGGTCTTTTTTTTCTTTCTTTTTTTTTTTTGGTTTTTGCAGGGCAGTGGGGATTGAGTGGCTTGCATGTCACATGGCTGGGTGATTGTTGGGTTTACAAGGCTGGATGTGCACTCGGGTGCTCATGGTTCCAGGGCTGTTGCTTAGTCCATTGTGCCACCTGGCCATACCTACAATTATTACTATTATTATTTTTTATTTTAATTTTTTTCCTCTCCCCTTTACTTTTTTCGCCCAAACAAGTCTATCTATATTCATGGGGGAGGAGGAGGGGTATTTTGTTTACTTGTAAACAAGAATATTTTATTGATGTACAAAAAAACATTTGTACAAAATGAAAATAAAAAAAATTAAAAGAAGATTCATAAAACCAACTTTTAGTTTTATTTATAAGATCAATGGTTTCCTTGATTTCAATTTTAGTAATCTCTCCCTTGATTTTCAGATTTTCTAATTTGGTATTTAATTGGGGAACTTTAATTTCTTCTTCTTCTAGCTTTTTTAGTTGTATAACTAATTCATTGATGTCCTCTTTCTCTGTTTTATTCATATAGGCAATTATAAATTTCCCCCTCAAAACTACCTTGGCTGCATCCCATAAATTTTGGTATGATGTCTCATTAGTTTCATTTTCTTGGACATAATTATTGATTATTTCTATTACTTGCTGTTTGAGCCACCCATTATTTAAGATAAAGTTATTTAATTTTCAAATAGTTTTTGGTTTATCTTTCCATGAACCTTTATTACATGTAATTTTTATTGCATCGTGGTCTGAGACGTGTATATTTATTATTTCTACCATTTTGCATTTGATTATAGGTACATGGTCAATTTTGGTGTAAGTGTCATACATCTCTGAGAAAAAGGAGTATTCTTTTCTATTCCCATTAAGTTTTTTCCAGATGTCTATCATATCTAAGTTTTCTAAGATTTCATTTACCTTAACTTCCTTCTTGTTTATTTTGTGGTTAGATTTATCTAGTTCTGAGAAAGAGAGAGACTGAAGTCCCCCACTGTTAAAGTTTTGCTGTCTGTGTAATTCACTCAGCTTTTTCTCTAGGAATTTGGATGCTATACCACTGGGTACATAAATGTTTAGTAATGATAGAGTTGAGGGGCAGAGCCAAGATGGCAGCAAGAGAACAGGCTCATAGGAGCTCTCTCCAAAATATTTCAAAAACCTTAAAATTATGACTCTAACTAAATTTTCAAGAAATTCTTCAGCCCACAGTAACTGGGAAAATAGTGGGAAGGCTCTGTTCCATGGGGTTGGAGGGGGCAGCAGCACACACAAAGGAGCTTCAGCCATCTGGGAACAGCTCGAGGGCACCGGGTCCCTGGGAGTCCTGGCTCTTGGCAGCAGAAGCAATTTCCTGACCAGCCACCCCAGGGAACACCAATCACAACATCAAAGATCAGAGGGAGACTTCTTCTAGAGCAAGCGTGAAGTCCAGGCCAGTGTGGCCATCTTCAGTATGACTGTAGCCCTCAGCACAGACCAGATCCCAGGAAATCGAAGCAGACCTGTGGAGCCATCCAGCAGCAAGTCACCTGGCACCTTCTACCAGAGCACTCAGCCTACAGAAGGTAAGAGAGTAGAGGGAGACTGTTGAGGTCTGTCCTCTGCCCCTGGGACAGAACTCTGAGGCTTTGACCTTATTCAGACTCTGATCACAGTCTGGGGCTCCCATAGAGCAGAGACCCTCCTCACAGCCCCGTGGCACAGGAGTGATCTTGTGGTCTTTCACAGACAAAAACACAGGCCAGTAGAGCAGTCACAGCCTCCCATAAGAACTTGAAGGAACTGAGGTCCTTGTGGGGCTATCCAAATAATATTCAAAAGTTGAGGAAGCACTCCAAAACAAGGCACATGCTGGGGAAATGAGTAAACAGAAAAAAAGGAACCTGACCATAGACAATTACTTTAGTTCCATGGAGGACCAAAAGATACACTCTGAAAATGAAAAAGTCCAAGCTTCTGCATCTAAAGACTCCAAGAAATATAAAAGTTGGGCTCAGGATATGACAAAGCTCAAAAAAGACTTTGACAATCAAGTAAGGAAGGTAGAAGAAAAATTTGGAAGAGAAATAAGAGAGATGCAGGAAAAAACATGAAAACAAATTCAGCAGCTTAGTCAAGGAGATCCAAAAAAATGTTGAAGAAAATACTATATTAAAAACAAGTTTAGGTCAGATGCATAAAACAGTTTAAAAACTTAATGAAGAAAAGAATGGTTTAAAAAGAAGAATTGGCTAGATGGAAAAGGAAATAAGAAAGCTCTTTGAGGAAAATAAATCCTTCAAATGTAGAATGGAGCTAAAGGAAGTTGATGACTTTGCGAGAAACCATGACACAGTAATTCAACACCAAAAGAATGAGAAACTAGAAGAAAATGTGAAATATCTCTTTTCTTTCCCTCCCCCCAAGAGACCTTCATTGAAGATCCTTCACGATGTCTGCCACTGAAAACTTCTTTGAATCTTTTCTTTTTCTTGTTTGGGTCTGTAGCTTGAATGTCAGAATAAAGGCTTCATTTATCTTTAATAGGAAAAAGCTCTTGCCTCTGCCCCAGAAGTCTGCATATCCTCTCTTTACACTTGTCAAATATAAGGCTATCATATTTTCTACTGCTGTAATTTGTATGTCTACTCTGTTCCACCTTACTTACTATATGTTTCCACCTCTTCTAGTTTTCTGTTTCTTAGTACCAGATAGTTTTCATAATTTTGACCTTATACTATAGCTTAAGCTATGCTACTGCTAAATCTCCTTCCTTTACATTTGTTTTTATTAGTTTATTGATATTCTTGACATTTTTGTTCTTCCAAATAAACTTTTTTTTTCTAATTTAGTAAAACTAATTTTTGGTAATTAACAATTTTTGGTAATTTAATATAATTTCAATACTTAAAGGAAATATGCTTGTACAGATGTGGATGGGCCTTCCATTGGCAAGTTCATAGCTCCTCTACTTAGTAGGTATACTTCAAAAATTGCTGCTCCCCCCCAAAATTACTCAAATTTCCTTCACCTCATCTTCTGTAGGAAACCTTTCCCAATCCTCATTCATTTTAGTTCCTTTTTTGAAAAATCCTTATTTTGTTTTTTTTGTATCTTGTTTGTACAAATTTACTTGCATGCTATCTTGAGAGCAGGTATTGTCCTTTGCCTTCCTTTCTATGATTAGTGTTTAGCACAGTCCCTAGAAAAGAGGAGTTTAATAAAGATATTTATTGACTGACTGACTCTCTGAACCTTGCAATTTCCAAAACCAAATATATTCAATCTATTGTTGACTGTCTTCAAAACTTCCCAGTTTAGTATGATCTGTCAGTTTGTGAGTAAACCAACAGCAAAGCATTCAGGGGCTAAATTAATATCAATGAAAGAAGGGATATTAAAATGGGACTTTATGAGAAATGCAAATTAAAGCTTCTCTGAGGTACCATCTTACACCTCTCAGACTGGCCAATAGGACCAGTAAGGATAATGATCATTGTTGGAAGGGTTGTGGGAAATCTGGGACACTATTACACTATTGGTGGAACTGTGAACTCATCCAACCCTTTTGGAGAGCTATTTGGAACTATTCCCGAAGGGCAACAAAAATGTGCATACCCTTTGACCCAGCAATACCACTACTGGGTCTATACCCTGAAGAGATGATGAAAAAGGGTAAAAAACATCACTTGTACAAAAATATTCATAGCAGCCCTGTTTGTGGTGGCAAAGAAGTGGAAAGCAAGTAAATGTCCTTCAATTGTGGAATGCCTTAACAAACTATGGTATATGTATGTCATGGAACACTATTGTTCTATTAGAAACCAGAAGGAATGGGAATCCAGGGAAGCCTGGCGGAATTTGCATGAACTGATGCTGAGTGAGATGAGCAGAACCAGAAAAACACTTACACCCTAACAGCAACATGGGGGCAATGATCAACCTTGATGAACTCACTCATTTCATCAGTCCAACAATCAGGAACAATTTTTGGCTGTCTGCGATAGAGAATATCATCTGTATCCAGATAAAGAACCATGGAGTTTGAACAAAGTCCAAGGACTAGTTCCTTTAATTAAGAAAAAAAACCTGATATCTAATTGTCTGATCTTGTTATCTCTTATACTTTATGTTTCTTCCTTAAGGATATGATTTCTCTCTCATCACCCTTAATTTGAGTCAATGTATAACATGGAAACAATGTAAAAACTGACAAATTGCCTTCTGTGGGGGTTGGAGGGAGGGAAGTAAGACTGGGGGGAAAAATTGTAAAACTCAAAATAAATAAAACCTTTAATGGAAAATTTTTAAAAATGGGTCTTTATTGAAGGACTCAGAGTTGAGATTGATGCATAATTTTCTTCTTTCTCTATACTGTAACCACACATGGCAAATGCTTCTACTTCACCAAGAACATTGAGGTCATCCAAAATGAATTTCCTTCACAAATTTCAATTTAGGAGACACAGAGAAAAAATTAACTCAAAAAGTCATTACTAATCACCTGTTATGTGTCATACACAATACTTAGTGATAGAGATAAAAAGGTAAAATAATAATAATAATAATCCCTCTTCTTTAGGAGCTCATGGTCTATGGGGATTGACAAAATGCAAACAACTATGTAAAACCATGCTATATATATATATATATATATATATATATATATATATATATATATATATATATATATATATATATAGGATAAATAAGAAAATTTCATAGGGTAAGAATTAAAATTAAGGGGATCAGAAAAGATTTCTCATAGAAAGTGAAATTTTATCTGAGCCTTTAAGGAAACTGCAGAAGTTAGGAGGTAGAGATGGGGAAGAGTTCCAGGAAAAAGGAGACAGACAATGAAATTGTCCAGTTGGAAGATAGCTTTTATTGTGCAAGGAACAGCAAAAAAGATCAGTGCCGCTGCATCCAAGAGCGTGGGGGATGAATAAGGTGTAAAAAAGACTGGAAAAGGGGTGGTTAGTTAACATAGTGGATAGAGCACTGGCCCTGGAGTCAGGGGTACCTGAGTTCAAATTCGGCCTCAGACATTTAATAATTACCTAGCTGTGTGGCTTTGGGCAAGCCACTTACCTCCACTGCCTCACAAAAGAAGACTGGAAAAGTACAAACGGACCCAGTTCTAATAAGATTTAAAAACTGGAGAGAGAATTTTATATTTTATCCTGAAAGCCACAAACAGTTAATGGAATTTACTGATTAGGAAAACAAAATGGGCAAGTCTAAACCAAATCTAATCAGTACCTTACTTATTTTTCAAACCATCATTTTCTCCTTTCCTCTTTTCCTCTTATCACAGAAGATCATAGACTCTGTGTAGAAGAGACTTCAGAGGCAATATAATCCAACACATACCTGAACAAGACCACTTTCTACAACATGTCTGATATATGGTCATCCAATCTTTTCTAGGAATCTAAGACCAGAAAAAATTTCAGTGTAATCAACAAGCAGTATTTCCAGTTCATGTAAACAATTCTTAGGAATAATGCCACTAGTTTTACCCCCAATTTGCTGATACTGAAGTGAAAGTCACATTGACCTGTTGATTTGTATGTTGGGATTTCAGGAAAAAGATAGGATGTAAATATTCATAATCAGTATGCCATTCATCTGAGAGATAAGATGACAAGACCCTATCACTTATTGTGCCTCAGCTAAGAAGACCTCTGACAAAAACCAATGGCCATATGACTCCCAAGTGTGTTGTCAAGACTTCCAATAAGATGACAGAGTTTTTCCTGAGAAAACTTGGTGTTCATAGGAAACACAAGTTAATAGATTACTAGAAAACAGTACATACTTCATACTAAGATCTTGAGAGTCTGGACTTGCCTGGTTGCATAATAGGCCCAAAGAATGGCAAGGATGATCTAAAGATTTTCACAAACACCATTGCTACATAGATGATGTAGCTACACCATTGCTTCACTGATGAAGAGGGAGGACAAAGATGATTGATACATCTCAGAGACAAACATACTTATACAAAGTTATACAAAGATTGAATCAGAACTCATTATGATGCATTATAACCTAACCACTTTGCCTTAAAATGAAGAAAAATGTAGTTCACACAAGTGAAGAGGACTTTACCCAATTGAAATACCACTGCTACCTAGAACTTTAGGTGGAGAAATGGTTAGGATACAGAGATGCTGAGATCCCTCAGTAAATTCAAAGATGTAGAACACTAGGTATGAGTAGCTGATGATCAGCTCATATCATCAACGAAATCAACCAAAAATTCAGTTGATTACAAGAGAGCTGGACCCATATACTACATTAATTTGTAATATTATAAGAAAAACTAAAAAAAGTGATTACACATGTAGCTAGACCACAAAGCTAGAGATTCACAATATAATGTCTGCCTTGCATGTATTTGCATGTTTGTTAATGAACATGTAAACTACCACATGTTTTCAGGTTTGCTTTTGATTATTTTACTATAATGTTGATTTATTTATATGTCGGTGTTATGTATACAGTATAATTGCATCTGTTAGTGATGATCTAATTTAGCTGTTATTTATGTATAATACTATGTATTAATGCAATTTTATAGGCTAATTGATATTATGTTCATAACTTTGTTATAGTTATCATGATTTCCTTGTGTTCTTCGGATATGCATATGTGTACTTTATTTTCCAGTTCTACTCAAATTCCTTGCTATTCCTCCAAACTACCTCATGATGAGAAAGTATTCCTTATTTACAAAATCTGAAATTCCTTTGTATAATTATAATCTTATTCCATCTTTCCTTGTGCCACATAATCATCCTCAAAATAACTTTCCATCTCAGTTTCCTATCTATCACCCCCCTGAATGGCTACAGTCACTTCCATTTTCTATCTTAACCCCTTGGCGAACCAACTCAACTTCATTCTTAGATTCTTTTCTTGTTTTACCTGATTATCAATTAGAACTTGCCAAACCCTATTCTTAGATTATTCTCATTACTCACTTCCTATTAGTGTGTTGTTGAAGAGCTGGAGGAAATCTGGAAACCATGCTGACTGGGACAACTACAAATTTATGTTACCTAATCACAAGTGATCTTGATTTCAGTGAGATAAACAATTTATTTCTCCCTAATTCATTCACAACCCCAATCTCCTTTGTGACTGTTCGAAAAATTCCTGAAACCTCATGGAACTCCCTGCTTTTTGTCCCCCTCAGATCAGAATTTTCACTAAAAAAAATTACAATCATTCTCTACAAGTGAAGAGGACCGTACCCAATGGAAGTACCACTGCTACCCAGAACTTTAGGTGGAGAGATGGTTAGGATACAGAGATGCTGAGATCCCTCAGTAAATTCAAAGATGTAGAACACTAGATATGAGCAGCTGATGATCAGCTCTATCATCAACCAAATCAGCCAAAAATTCAGTTCATTATAAGAGAGCTAGACCCATATACTACATTAATTTGTAATATTATAAGAAAAACTAAAAAAGTGATTACTTTTCTCAAATTCATCTTATTTCATTCAAACATCTCCTTAACTATTTCCTCCTTTCTGCTGATTTCAGATAAAAAGTGATTCTTAAAATTTTCCCATTGTCAATTCTTCTACATTCACCCTAGATCCCATCCCCTCCCACTTCCTCCAGCAAATTGACAACACTATCACTTACAGACTCTCTATCTATGGACTGTTTTTCTGTTGACAAATATGTCCATGACCTCCATCTTTAAGAAATCTTATCATTATTACCATCACTGAGAACAATCATCTTATAGCTTTCCTCCTCTTCACTCCCTCTCCTCAAATTCTTCCAAACAAGCCCTATGCAACTTGCTTCTAAAATCACTTTGCAACTGAAATTGCCTTCTTCAAGTTTATCATTGATCTTTTAATTAACAATTCTAATCACCTTTTCTCAGTCTTGCTCCTCCTAAACCTCTCTGTAGCATGATACTATTGTCATCTTCAGGAAAATGTTGATCACCCTCTCCTTCTAGCAGCTTTCTCTTTTGTAGGTCCCCCCCCCAAGACCCTGCTCTTTTGTCATTCTCCTCCTGCCTCTCTCACTGTGGATAAAGAACAAAATTTGGAATCAAGAAAATCTGAGGTAGAATTCTACTTTACCAATGCAACCGAGATTTGAAGAAAAGCAGAATATTGGGAAACAATTTTTACAGCCAGTGCTTCTGATAAAGGACTTATTTTTCAAATATTTGGAGAACTGAATCAAAATTTTAAGAATACAGATCATTTACCAATTGATAAATGGTCAAAGCATATAAATAGGTAGTTTTCAGCTGAAAAAATTAAAACCATATATAGTTAGATAAAAATATACTTTAAGTCACTATTGATTAGAGAAGTACAAGTTAAAACAACGGAAAATGATAAATGGTGGAAAGGATGTGGGAAAATCAAATAACAAATACAACGTTGGTGGAGTTGTGAACTGATCCAAACATTTTGGACAGTATTTTGGAATTATGCCCAAAGAGCAATAAAACTGCATATCCTTTGATTCAACAATAGCACTACTAGTCTGTATCCAAAAGACATAATAAAAAAGGAAAAAGGACTCACATATATGAAAATATTATAGCAGTTCTTTTTTCTATTGTTAAGGAATTGGAAATTAAAGTGATGCCCATCATTTGGGGAAGGACTGAACCAGTTTTGGTGGTGAATGTGGTGGAGTACAGTATTCTGTAAGACATCATGATCAGGCAGATTTCCAAAAAACCTACAAAGACTTAACATGAACTGATGCTAAGTGAAGTGAATAGGACTAGGAGAACATTATACACATTAACAGCAACATTGTGTGATGATCAAGTATGATAGACAACTCGTCTCAAATTACCCAGTGATCAAAGACAATTCCAAACCACTTTTGATGGAAAATGTCATTCACATCCAGAGAAAGAACTACGGAATTTGAATGCAGATGAATGCATACTATTTTCACTTTTTTTTACTTCTTTTTTTCATTTTTCATTGTTTTTCCCTTTTGTTCTGATTCTTCTTTCACACGACTAATATGAAAATAGCATGATGTATATATCTGATTACTTGCCATCTTGGGACAGGAAGAGGGAAAAGAGGCAGGGAAAAAATTTGGAATTCAAAATTTTACAAAAGTGAATGTTGAAAACTATCTTTAAAGTAATTACAATAAAATATTGTTAATATAAAAACATAAGAAATAGAAACATGCCTTAGAGGCTGATTAGCTGTCTGACCTTGAGCAAATCAATTAACTTTCTCCCTTAGATTCCTCATCTGTGAAATTATATAATAATAGTACCTACCTCTCAGAATTGTTGAGAGGATTAATTAAGCTAGCATATGTAGTGCTCTGATAATTTTAAAATGCCAAATAAATGCTAGTTATTTTTATTAGCCATTTGTTTGACCTCTACTCACTCTCCTTTGCTTTTATCTTAAACCATATTTTGTTCATTAACTGTTGGAAGGTTCTATTGTGGGTCCTCTTCTTTTTTTCTGTTTTCTCCTTTTGTGATCTCATAAGGTCAATGATTCATCTCTAAATAGATAATTCCTGAAGCCATATATTCAGCTCTAGTCTCTCTCCTGAACCACATTCATATATCACCAGTTGTGATGTATGACTATTGACTATCTTGAATTGAATATCCTATTGGCATCTTGATATGTTCAATATGTTCAAAAGTTATCTTCACCCCCCATCCCCCCAACCTCCCTTCTTCTTCACTTTCTTATTACTGTCAGGGCCACTACTATCTTTAATAACCTCACACAAATTATTCCCTCTACCCAATGCCTTTGCACTGGTTAATCTCCATGTCTGGAATTCTCTTTTCCTTAACTTCTGCCTCTAGGATTTTGAACTTCCTTCAAGAGACAGGTGAAACATCATTTTTGATGCTAAGGCTGTGGTTGTATCACATCCTGCATATAAATTAGCTATCTAGTCATAAAAACTACTGTCAAGTGGTACTTTGTATTGTGCTATGACTATTGTTTGTGTTTTAATACATATTTGCTATAAACAACACATACAAGATGATTACCTAGGATTCTAAAATAATCATGCTCGTTATTTTATAATTTTCTTGCTTCACCTGATGCTTCTGATATATATTTGCAGATTTCAAGTGTACATCATCTGATTTCTGACCCCCAGAAAGTATATAACCCCTCAAGGCCTGGAGTTTAGGGAGTGTTGTCATGGGAATGTAAGATACTAGAAGTAACCATGGCAACTGTGCAGTCTTTTACCCAGAGGTCAGCTTGATATTAGAATTTAGAGTTTAAGTAGGACTCAGGGAAGAATATAAAGAATCTATGTTGACTCATCACAGATGGTTATGAGAGAATAGAGAGATTTGACCATGATACTAGGAAGATCGACCAGGAAATAGTATTGTTTCCAGCACTGTATAGGGAGAGAACTGAGTAAATGATTGGGGCCATAAATTAAAGAGTCCAGTCCTCTTTGATGTATTATTATTTTATAGGTTCCAAGTTCTTCAGGACTGTTTTCTATCTGTAAAATGTTGCATTCTATTAGGGGTTAGCAAATCATAGCCTGAGAGTAAAATCTGGGCTATCAACTTTTTTATATAGCCTAAAATAAGAAGTTGGGCGAGATTTGGTCCTGGGGCTGTAGTTTGCCAAGCTTGAACTAGATGACATCCAAGGGTCTTTACAACTCTAGAGTCCCATGTTGCTATTAAAATAGGTTGCTTATAAGAGTAGAAGTTCTTGCTATGTAAATGAAGTAGAATGAAAAGAGCATTAAACTCAGAATATCCTGTATAATTGAAATGTTACAGTTACAAATATATTTGGCTGATGACAAATAATTGAAATGCAAGAAGAGAAAAACCAAGGAAATGATACTACAGAGATCAGCTTAATGTTCTTTATATATTCAACAAGGTGGGAGATATTGAGGTGCAAAATGTCTCATGGCTAGTTTTGCTTAAGTGTTTTTGTTTATTTGTTTTTGCAAGGGAAGGATTTCTGAGAGAAGGAGTATAATATCTGGAAATGACTATAATATAAAAAGAAAAGTCATAACAAAACTATTTAAAATGTAGTTATTAAGGGTGAGTCTTCAAAGGAATTGCTTGGGAAAGACCATGGTTGTTTAATCTCTCTGATTTTACCTCTAAAGTTCAAGAATAATTTCCAAATATGCTGCTTGTACCAACAATAAATATCTTGGGGTCTTCTGATCCCTTCAGTTCCTGGTGCTTTCTTCTTTTTTGTTTGTTTTTTAATTTTTATTTTTCTTTAAATTATTTACAAATTACTAAAATATTCTTGTTTAAGAGTAAATATAGGGGCGGCTAGGTGGCGTAGTGGATAAAGCACCGGCCTTGGAGTCAGGAGTACCTGGGTTCAAATCCGGTCTCAGACACTTAATAATTACCTAGCTGTGTGGCCTTGGGCGAGCCACTTAACCCATTTGCCTTGCAAAAACCTTAAAAAAAAGAGTAAATGTAATACCCCACTCCCCAAAAATATAAAACCTCATGAGAAATAAAATAAAAGAGAGAAAAATATGTTTCAGTCTGTGTTCTGATACTATCAGCTCTGTCTTAGGTGGATCACTTTCTTTATCATAAGTCCATCACAATAGTTACTTCCATAATTTTCCATAGTTGTTGCTGATTGTAATTCCCTCCATCCATTCCTCCCCACTACCATCTATTATATTTTCTCTCCCTTTTACTCTGTCCCTCTTCAAAAATGTGCTGTGTGGCAGACAGAGCACCAGCCCTGGGGCCAAGAGACCCCAAGTCTACATTCCACACCAGAGACCCAGCAACCACCCAGCCCCATGGTCCAGGACAGGTCACCGAATCCCACCATCTTGCCAAAAATAAAAAAAAGAAAATATGTTATATCTGATTATCTGTTATATCTGATTATCTTCTCCTATGATCTACCCTTCCTTCTATCATCCACATCCCTCCTCCCCTCAACCATCCCCCTTCTTTCCTCTTCCTTCTAGATGTCTATATCCTATTGAGTATGTATGCTGTTTCCTCTCTGAGCCATTCCCAATGAGAATTAAGGCTTCTTCATTTTCCCTCGCCGTCACCCCCTTCCATAACATTACAAAAGCTACATGAAATATCTTCATATGAAATATCAGCCTATTCTACCTTTCCTTTCTCTTCTCCCACTACATTTCCCTTTCACTCACTGACTACTTGCTCTACTAAATGAGAATGTTCATATGAGTGTTATCAGTATAATCTTTCCATGCAGGAATACACATAGTTCATCATCATTAAGTCCCTCATAATTTACCCTTCTCGTCCACCCTCTCTATGCTTCATCTGAGTCCTGTTTGAAGGTAAAACTTTCTGTTCAGCTCTGGTCATTTCAACAGAAACATTTGAAATTCCCCTGGTTCATTGAAAGTTCATATTTTCCCTGAAAGAGGATGTTCAGTTTTGTTGGGTAGTTGATTCTCAGTTGCATTCAAGCTCTTTTTCCTCCAAGAATATTG
Source organism: Macrotis lagotis (assembly GCF_037893015.1). Lineage (NCBI taxonomy): Eukaryota > Metazoa > Chordata > Mammalia > Peramelemorphia > Peramelidae > Macrotis > Macrotis lagotis. The sequence goes on from NC_133666.1 coordinate 194,262,753, forward strand.
TATTCCAAGCCCTACAAGCCCTTAATGTAGTTGCTGCTAAGTCCTGTGTGATCCTGATTATAGTTCCATGATATTTGAATTGTGTCCTTCTGGCTGCCTGTAATATTTTTGCTTTGACTTGGGAGTTCTGGAACTTGGCTATAATATTCCTGGGTGTTGGGTTTTTAATCTCTTTGTGGGGGAGATGGGTGGATTTTCTCAATTTCTATTTTACCCGCTGCTTCTAGGATATCAGGACAATTTTCCTGTAGAAATTCTTCAAAAATGAGGTCAAGGCTCTTTTCCTGATCATTACTTTCAAGGGAGCCAAATAATTTTTAAATTATCTTTCCTGAATCGGTTTTCCAGATCAATTGCTTTTTCAATGAGATGTTTTACATTTTATTCTAATTTTTTTCACTCTTTTGTTGTTGAAGTATTGTGTCTTGATTTCTCATAAAGTCATCAGCTTCCTTTAGCTCCATTCTACATATGAAGGATTTGTTTTCCTAAGAGAGCTTTCTTATCTCCTTTTCCATCTGGCCAGTTCTGCTTTTTAAAGCATTCTCCTCAACAACTTTTTGAACTGTTTTATCCATTTGACCTAACCTAATATTATTTTCTTCAGCATTTTTTGGGTCTCTTTGACTAAGCTGCTGACTTCATTTTCATGTTTTTCCTGCATCTCTCATTTCTCTTCCCAATTTTTCTTCTATCTCCCTTACTTTATTTTCAAAATCTTCTTTTGAGCCCCATCATAGCCTGAGCTCAACTTCTATGTTTCTTGGAGTCTTTAGATGCAGAAGCTTGGACTTCCTCATCTTCACATTGAGTATTTTGGTCTTCCATGGGACCAAAGTAATTGTCTATGATCAGGTTCCTTTTTATTCTGTTTACCCATTTCCCCAGCCTGTGCCTAGTTTGGGGGTGCTTCTTGAACTTATGAGTATCATTGGGACACCCCCCCCACAAGGACCTCAGTGTGTGAGGCTTCTAACTGCTCTCCTGGTCTGTGAATGACCACAAGCTCATCCCTCTTCCTTGGGGCTGTGAGGGGGTGGTCCCTGCTTTATGGGGGACCTAGACTGCAACCAGGATCTGAATATTGTCAAAGTTCCAGAGTCCTGTCCCAGGGACAGAGGACAGAACTCAGCAGTCTCCCTCCACTCCTTTACCTTTTGTGGACTGAGCACTCAGGCACAGCTGCCAGGTGACTCCTGCTGGGCAGCTCCAAGGCCCTACTTCTGTTTCCTGGGATCTGGGCTGCTACAGATATACTGAGGGTCTGGACACTGTGCTGAGGGCCTGGGCTTTGTGTTCCCTCTGGAAGAGGTCTCCCTGTTAATCTTCCATGTTTTGCTTGGTGTTCCCTAGGGTGCAGGTCAGGAAAATGCTTCTGCTGCTGGGATCCAGTGCTCCCAGGCACTCTGGGGCTGTTTCCAGAAGTTTCTTCACTCATGCATACTGTCACTCCTCCAACCCCATGGAGCAAAGTTTTCCCACTAATTTCCATGTTACCTTGGGCTGGAGAATTGCCTCACTGGATCTTTCTATGCGTTCTCTGTCTCTCAAAAATTTATTTAGAGTCAAATTTTAAGTTTTTTGAAATATTTTGGAAAGAGTACCAAAGAGAAGCTCTTCTCTTGCAACCATCTTGGCTCCGCCCCCTAGTGCTTTCTTCTTGAAGTTACTTTGAATTGCTATATTTATTTATCTACATACATTTTGCTTCTTCCTTCAAGAGAATATAAATTCTTGAGGACAAGAACCATTTCATTTTAATATTTGTGTTCTCAACACAGTGCCTTGAATATAGTATTCATTTAATGTTTTTAATTGAAATCATATTCTCTTCTACCTTAAACAATGGTCCTATAATATATACAATTCTTCCTCTTCCCTACTACATAGCTAAAGAAGTAATTTTTTTCTGTCCTTATAATTCAATGTTACTCTCAATTAATTTTTGTCTTTAGTGCTTCTTTCCTTATTCTTACAACATATTTGCATCCATTTTCTGTCATTTTTTTTAAAAATCAGAGTTTATGATTTCTATAAACATGCTTATCATTCTTTTCCTCCTTTACCCCATCTTTTGGACTGTCTTTCCTAGAGGAACACTATTAGACCATTAAACTTTTTTTTTTCTTTGAATCATTTGAAATCTACTTTCCACAAATATCAGTTACATGTTAGACTATACCTGACATTCCTCTCCTCTATCACTAATTCTATATTAGAGTGTTCATTTGTCCCAAGTTTGCCACGAAGAGATATTTATCCCATAGGGTTTATTTTATGTATTTATTTATTCTATTTATACCCTAGAATCGATTCTCTCTTGCCTCCTCTAAGACCTTAATAACTTTACCTCATACATTTTCAGTTTCTCACTCATTATTGGCTCCTCTTATTCATATATTTATATCTTCTCAATAAGAAAGAAACCTTCTAGTTACCATTGTAAGCTACCCATTTATCACATGTCATTTCTCTGACTCTATTAAACCTATAGAAAAATGTCTATATTTGATGTTTTCACCTCTTCTTTACTTAACCTCTTGTAATCAAGTTTCTGCTCTAAGCACTGGATTGAAGTTATTCTCTCTAAGATTGTTAATGGCATCTTTAATCACTTAATGTATGATCTTTTTTTCAGTGTTCATTTTACCTGAATTTTCTGGAGCTTTTAGTACCTCTGACACTATTAATTCTCCTACTGGGATACTCTCCTATCTTATTTTCAAATCACCCTCTTTCCTAAGTTCTCTTTTTAACTAACTTTCTTCACAAGCTCCTGACTCTCTTTCTAATCACTTAGTATGAGTGTTTCCTAAGAGCCTACCCTTTCATTTTCTCTCCTTAGATTCTCTTCTGGAAAAATCCTGCAATGTATCTTGTATTACTTCTCATCCTTCCATTCACATGGCCATCATAGTTTGTGATCTCTTATCTAGACTCCTGCAATGCTCTAATTGAGCTAATTTTCAGTTTTACCCTCTTTATAATCCATCCTTTATGCAACTGTCAAAAGACATATCTTTTCTAGTAACCTATTAAAAAATCTTCAGGAGTTTTCTATTTCAACTGGTCTAAAATACAAAATTCTAGCCCTTTCTCAATGTTATTTCCCTTTACACATTTTACTTTCTAAAATAAACTAATCTTAGATCCCAGAAAACATGCTGTGTCTTCTCAGATATATTGCATTCTTTTCTCCTGCTTTTCCCTGTTCTTAAATCTGTCCCCTCTCCTCTTCTAAAATAATTTCATACCTATTATTTAATCCAGGGATTCTTATCTGGATTATGTAAATCTCCAAAGGGTCTTTGAATGAATTTCAGGGGGTCCAGGAACTTGGATGGGCAAAAATCATATCTTTATTTTCCCCTCAATTGGTTTTCTTTGTAACCCTATGTAATGTTAACATAATTTAGAATTGAGAATTGAGAAAAGAATCAGAGACTTCACTAGACTGCCTATGACTTTAAATAAGACCAACAACTCTTACTTTAAACTCTCCCAAATTGCTTATATCTTTCTGATTCTCACAACTATATCTTGTCCTCTACCTTCCAAATACAGATTTAAGATATAGAAATAACATACATCAAATCCCTCATGTTATAACGGAGATCCAGAGAATTTATACTTTGCCTAAAGACAAATAGTTAATTAGTGTCAGACTAACTAGGACTAAAAACCAGTTGTCGCAGGAATCTGGTCAAAGAGTCCAACCCTCATGAGCTTGCACAGAGTGCTTAGCTAATCCGACCTCCAGGTGGACTTTTTAATATGCAGAATTTATGAAATTAGTTTTTGTCCATTAACCATGATGTTGAAGAGTTATGATTGGTTATGAAGTGGAAACTGAGATATATTCAAAAGGCACTAGTCAACCTTTCCTTGTTCATTGTTCTGACATTTTCCTGTGATTCTGGTCAAGTGAAGAGGAAAGAATTAAGCACTGTGGGAGGGTGGGAAGTCTGGAAGTCTTTATCTCCCCAATGAAAGTGCTCTAATATGGCCAATGAGCACATGAACATGCTGTTGTTTCACTGTTGTCTATTCTTCCTCCTTTGAATGAAAGGAGGGTAAGGATGTCTATTCCTTGTAAACTTCAAAAGGTCAAACGAGTGAACATGTGAGAATGTAATTCATGCTGGGATTAGTGGCCAACTAGTCTGTCTTCAATAACTTGATAAATAACCTTTCAGATCCAGTCCAGGGTAGATGAGATTTGGACTCAGGTGTGGAAAATACTGAATAGAAACATAGTTAATTTGGGGTTTAACTCTTCCCAGGGACCAAGATGGTATGGGAGACAGTATGTTCTAAGTGTTGGGGCAGGAAGTAAATGTATATACTTCTATACTTGCTATAACTTAGAAATAAATACCTCATTGTAAATTTAATTGGCTCAATTGAACTAAAGCAATAATTACTGTCAATTAATAGTGGAAGGCACATTCCAGAAGGAATGTTAGCGAATAGCATTGGAGAAAGACTCTTCTGACTTTTCAGGGATATCACTAAAACCCTCTGGGGAAAATAGATTTGATTTATCTCTAGGAGAGGAAGGTCAGTCACTTACATTGCACAATCTATTTCTTTTTTCCCCTAAATATATATGGAAAGTTTATACCATTTGTTATACCTCTGGGTATTTTTTTTCTTATTGAAATAAATTCAATGTTATCATTCAATAGCTACAAAAATGAAGAGGAAAAAGTAAAAACATGATAGAAAGGAAAAAGATTTGTGTTGCCAATCTATTTAACTTTAAGGTTTCAAGTTGGAAAAAAATAACATATATAATTAAGGCCTCATACAAAATCATTATCTTTTTAAGGAATAAAATTATTAAGTAAAACTATTAAAATAAAGATATCCTGGCAAAACATTAGTAAAAGTCTTCCCACTCTAATCAAATTTAGACATGCCATTGAGATACCATGAGATACCATGAAGTCCAATAAGTATGGCTGTTCCCTCTAGCTCTTCTACCCAATGTCAAGTGAGGCTACCTGGATCTAATCCATTTCAATAAAGATTCCTTAAGTGATAGCTTTGTGCAATGCACTGAATACATCTAAGTACTAAAATTTAAGTTAAAAATAAATTAAAAACTAAAAAAATAGGACCCAGACACTTTTCCTCAAAGAAGTTATTGTTTAATGCTATGAAAGATTTACCCCCAAATAGCTAAGATACAGAGAAAGAGGGTCAGGTAAAGTGTTAAGAGTAGTGTAAAAAAGGCAGGGTCATTTCAATTTAAAGATGGGGTCATCACAGAGGAGGTACCCCCGAATGGTTATTGAAGGAAAGAAGGGATTTTAATATGAAGAGGTGATAGACTAATCTTTAAATGACACCAGCTCTTCATCTGGATAACTTCCAGTTCTAGAGCTTAAGATTTCTGGGTCCATGAAAACATGCATTTTTGACCAATTAGCCAACCAATCAACAAATATTTATTTAACATCTACTATGGTGTCAGACACTATGATAGTTACTGGGGGCTTAAATTCTAATAGGGAGATAGGTATATATATATATATATTTATATCTATTTATATCATAAATATAAAGTGAATAAGTATAATACATGATCAGATGAGATATTTGTAAGGCACTTTGCAATGTTTAAGCATGAAATAAATGTTTCAGTTATTGCTGAGTTGTTTAAGTCATGTCTTACTCTTACCCATCTGAGATTTTTTTTTTGGCAGAAATGATAGCGTGGTTTGCTGTTTCTTTCTCCAACTCATTTTACAGAAGATGAACTGAAACAATCATGGTTAAATGTCTTGTCCAGTTAAGTTAACTGTCTGCGAAGAGATTTGAACTCAGGTCCTCCTGACTCCAGGGCTCACTTTCTATCCATTGTGCCACCTAGATACACAATGGTATTATATTAAATACCATTGTTTTATTAATGATGATTTTATTGTTAATAGTACATATTTCTCCTACTACTACTACAACAAATAAATGCAAAGTGGTTAAATTTTAGTTAGAAGGTACAAGAAATTAGGGAAATTCTAAAAGGTTTATGGAGATGATTGTGCTTTGATGGAAGAGGGACTCTATAATGTGGAAGCAAAGAGGGAGTGTCTTTCAGACAAGTAGGCTCTCCAGTGGAGATTTGGAGACTGGAGAATTTATGAAGAGGAGAGGCCAGTTTAGCTAGATCTTACTGTGTGGGATGGGGAATAATGTGGAAAGAGAGTTTGGGACTGGGTTGTAAAGATCTTTAAAAGTTTAATAGAAGACATGTATTTTATCCTAGAAGCAATAGGAAGCCACTGGAGTTGATTAAATTGACACATTGTCAGAGTCTTCTGTGCTTAAGGAAAATTACTTTGGCAGCAGCATATAGTATGAACTGGAGTGCTAAGAGACATTGTGGAGACATCAATTAGAAGGCTATTGCAAGAATCTAGGTGAAAAATGATGAGGGCTTGGACTAAGGTGATATCTGTGTTAGTGGAGAAATGGTGTAGGAAACAAAAGATATTATGAGATGGAAATGGTTAAGATTTGACACCTGATTGGAGATATGAGAGAGAGAGGCTAATGCCAAAGTTATAAACTTGGGATACCAGAAGAATGGTGGTGCTGTCTATAGAAACTGGAAACTTAGAAGACTTTGAGGGAAAAACAATACATATTCAGTTTTGAATATATTGAGTGCCTCTAGGACATATAGTTTGAAATGTCCAATAGACATCTGGTAAAATAGACAGAATTTTAGAGAAAAAACTGAGAACAGAAAACTTTGAACAGGATTTTCATTCAAACTGTACAGCTAGGCACTAGGGAGAAAGCAAGAACAATGAAGAAAAGGAATTTTGTTAAAGTGTTTTTCTGACCTTGGATTCTAGATTCTTTAGTTAAGGAGCAATAGCTTACTACTTTTATCTTATGAATGTTTTGAAAATTCAATTCCAGAAATCCAGTTCTACTGAGTATGTAGCATGTATTTACTATTATTTTTCCTTTCTCAAATCATGACAAGTTGAACAATAAGACAAGTTTTTTAAGTTCTTTTTATACTATATATTATGCAGTATATTGTACTATATTGTAATATACTGTATATTATACTGTATATTGTGCAGTGTTATATACACTGTATATTAATTTATATTAATTTTGCCATTGAATTATTTTCAACTCAAAAATACTATGAATACATTAACTACTTATATGAAATTGTCTACCCATATTAGAACAGAATATTTGGTTCTCCACTAACACTGACTACATAAAATTGATGAATATGATTGCCTTTTTAATTGTTTTGTTTCTAAACCTTGGACTTTATGAAAGGAATTAATTATACTTGTAATCTTTTTTACCTACTAAATTGTGTAATGCTTTAATGGCTCAAAGGAATTACTTATGGGAATTTAAATCTAGTAAGATTCAATTCCGACCATTTCCTGTTGCCTGTAATAATCTATGGCCTTGATTTCTATAACATGTCAACCAAAATGAGGTAGATCATGGATTTGTCACATTTCAGTTAGACCTCAATAGACTGAACAAAGCAAGGGAAAGCTATTTTTCCTACTTAGAGAATAAAATAACTTGACCCATGAATAAATTTTTTACATTCTACAAACTTAAGAAAGTCAAAAGATATATATTTTTTCATATTAGGCAACTAGATATGTTTTAAGGAATATTCATATTAGTGAAATCAGAGATCCATTTGAATACTTTTTTTGAACAATGTATTTATTTGTTTGCTAAAGTGATCATTCCTTAGGCTCAAAATGTTGCATGTAGATAAAAAAAAAAAAAAAGAAACAGTTAATAATACCAAAGGGAATGAGGCAAAATTTGGGAGTCATGAATCAGGGCTTGGTTCTGTATTGTCAGTTTATACAACCTGGACAATGGGACACGTACAGTCAGAAATTTAAAATAAATGGCATTAGAGGGTAGTTGTATAACAAAAGCTCTGGGTCTCTTATCCCAAATCCCACTTCCACTGGCAGAATGGGCCCCCCAAATGTGTTGTCTATCCCTACCTTCAATGTTATAAGAATAATCTCCCAAAATTGAGGACGGTATCTAGTACTACTGCTCACAAGCCCCTATCCACTGTTTTTCCAGTATCTTTTAAAAATTAACAATAATTAGTTTTTACAAAGGGACTAAGAAAATATAATAAGAACAGGTTCCTAAATGAGGAGTCAAGTTTCATTTCTCATCTGATCCCTGGGAGACATGATCTCAAACTTAAATGGTTATTATATTATATCTCCCTTTCCCCTTACTCAAGTTCACCTCCGTTTATGGCATAGGCAATGACTAAGTTGCTTTTTTTTTTGTGGAGGACATAACATCTCAGTTGTAAAACATCACTAGGCTAGATCAAGCAAACTGTTCCTCAAAGCTAACCATTTAGTACTACCACTTCTAGTGTTTGGACAGACCTTTGATAGCTCCTCTGACCTTCAATATTCATAAAATAACCTAATTTCTTTCATCTTTGATGTCTGTTCACCACAGATTATGAAAGAATAAATAAAATAGAAACAAAAGAAACAGAGACACCACACATTTTCAGCCACATGGAGGCTGGGTGATGACATAAGGCAGCACTATTTACTATTTTAAATAGTTATAGTTCTTAACATCATGTAATTAAAGCTATGTCAATATGGTATTACATATTCCCAATTACTTTCAAATAAATGTAGTTGGCTGAATTTCTCTCTCCACTAAAAAGCTTACAGCAATCCTTGCTTCACTTAATACCAAGTAAGAGAAAGAATTCATTTGTTCAAGCCTTTTTTTATGTTTCTTCACTTTGGGCTAAACATCCAATTAAAAGACTTTCCATCATCAAACAGTAATCTATCATGAAACAGTCAGAAGAGACCTGTAACTGCTCTGAATGAGGAGGGAAAGGACCTCTCCATTATTTAATCCCACAAACGGATTAGCAGAACTTTAATGTAGACACTGTACATATCTTAAGCATCATTGGTCAGTCTTATTTTTGCATAGTAGTAATGTTATAACCTATTCTCTGGGAAATTATATTAAAAATAGTGACTATAGGGCCAGCTAGGTGGTGCAGTGGATAGAGCATCAGCCCTGGTGTCAGGAGTACCTGAGTTCAAATCCAGCCTCAGACACTTAATAATTTCCTAGCTCTTGGCTTTGGGCAAACAATCCCATTGCCTTGCAAAAACCTAAAAAAAATAGTGACTATAGAATTGTTAGAGCTGTGAGGTAGTACATTGACTAGAGTGCTGGGCCAAGAGTCAGGAAGAGGAATCTTCCTGAATTCAAATTTGGTCTCAGCTACTTACTAGTTGTGTGACCCTGGGCAAGTCACTTAACCCTGTTTACCACAGTTCTTCATCTGTAAAATGATCTGGAAAAGGAAATGGAAAAAGTACTTCAGTATCCTTGCCAAGAAAACCTTAAATGGAATCACAAAACATCTGACATGATTGAAATGACCAACAGCAACAAGATAGAATTGTATTTAAACATGCATTTGAAAGCAATATGAGAGTATTTAGGAAGATTATAGATACTTAGGCAAAATTACTGAAAAAAAAATATATATATATACAAGGAAAAAAGGAGGAAGTGTTGAAAGAAGGTAATGGTAGAATGGTAGAGAGAATATGAGAGATAGAGAAGGAAGGTGTGGGGATGGAGAGAGAGAGAGAGAGAGAGAGAGAGAGAGAGAGAGAGAGAGAGAGAGAGAGAGAGAGAGAGAGAGAGAATTCTTTGCTTCAAAGCAGATTGTCATAAACCTGTCTCTTATTTTACCTTTCAAATCTTGAGCTTTGTTTGAGGCATAACTTTCATCTGACTCTGGCCTAATTTAAATGTTAATTTATGTTTTCAAAATATCCATTTTTGCACACCCTTGGAGATTATCTGAGTGTGGATTCTTCAAAGACAACTTCATGCTTGGATCCTCTCTACAGGGGTTCCTAGAGCAAGGCAGAAAACAGCCCCTCAGTTTTAAAGCTAGTGCTAGTGGAAAAAAAATTCTCAAGACATTATAATTTGATGGATAATGAATTAGTATCCCCAAAATAAAAAGATTTGCTTTTTTGTACTCTTATAACTGTTTCTTGACACCATGAAATTAAAGATATGTCAGTATGGTACTACATATTCCCAATTACTTTCAAGTGAGCCCTATATTAGTTCTCCTATATGCTCCTATAGTAAGTGTGTGTAAGTAAGTGTAGTGTAAAAGGGTAATAGAATGACAGAAGTCATAGGATATGTTCTTTTATGAAAGAGTAGAAATATTATTTTCATATATTTTCACATTTATTATGTGATTCTTACTGTGTTTTTAATGGCTTAAAAATTACAATGTATCTTTTTTCTGTCCTTCAAATATTCGAAGGCTAAATTTTTTAAATCTAAGTGAGTTTTATAGTTTAAATACAGCATTTTGTTCCTAGTCAAGTTAGAATGATCTTCATATAGTTAGAAGTGCTATATATTAGAGGATAATATGCTATTTTTTTAGAGAAAGACCAGAAGCATTTTTGTGTTTTTATAGCAATCTAGGTTAAAAGCTATCTTTAGTATTAGCCTTATCAGAAAAATACTAATGTTATTATAAAATGTGAAAGTCTCCTATAATTTTTTGAAGTAAGGAAGATCCTCCTTTCCACAAAATTATTCTATTTCTTTGGTACTTAAATTTCTACTATCATATATGAGGGATAGGGAAGCTTCCTCTTTTAATGTGCAAATATTCAAGGAAGTGATAATCCATTAAGTCCCTAAAACATTAGTGTAAATTCACTGATAAGTCGATTTCTTCTTTTCTAAAAAGAATTGAAATATTTTATTTATTTGTTTTGCCAATCATTTTTTTATTTTTATTTTTTTTATTTTTTCTCACTCTCTTCCTTTCCCCTTCCTCTTGACAGAAAGCAATTTAGTATTGGTTCTACAATTATAAACATGCTAAACATAGATCCATATTGATCATGTTGTGAAGAATCAGATGCATATAAAAAATTATAGATGAAAAAATAACATTACATAAGACAACTTCTGAAAATTGAAGATAGTAAGCTTTGGTCTTCATTTAAATGTCACAGTTCCTTCTCTGGATATGGATGATATTTTCCATCACTTGTCTTTTAGAATTGTCTTTGGTTATTGTACTGCTGCAATGATCGTCTGTCATAGTTGATCATCACCCCATGTGGCGTGATATAATATTGGTGTGTATAATATTATTCTGGTGTGCTCATTTCACTCAGCATCAATTCATGCAAGTCTTTCCAAACTTTTCTCAAGTCCTGTCCTCATGAATTCTTATAGAACAATAGAGTTGCATCATGTTCATATACCACAATTTGTTCAGCCATTTACCAATTGATGGGGATTATTTACAATCCTTTGTCACTACAAAAAGAACTGATATGAATATTTTTGTACATGATGGATTTTTTACCCTTTTTCATTATCTCTTTAGGATACAGACCTAGTAATGGAATTGCTGGATTAATGAATAAGGTCCATTTCTTCTTCTTTTTTTATATATTTATTTATTCTCTTTTTGTACAAATAATGTTTTTTATATACATTAATAAAATATTCTTGTTTAAGAGTAAACAGAATACCCCTTCCCCCCACAAAATATAGATTCACTTGAGCGATAAAGGGGAGAGAAAAAATTAGAATAAAAAAATAATAGTAATAATTGTAGTTATGACCAGGTGGTGCAATGGATGGAGCCCCAGCCCTGGAGCCAGGAGCACCTGAGCCTACATCTGGCCCCGTACCCAACACTCACCAAGCTGTGTGACATGCAAGCCACCCCAACCCCAATGCCCTGCAAAAACCAAAAAAAGAAAAAAAAGACCCAAAATAAAATAAAAGTAGTAATAATAGTAGGGGTGGCTGGGGTGTGGACAGAACATTCGCCCTTTAGCCAGTAGCACCCGGGTCCAAATCTAGCCTCAGACACCCAAAGATCATCCAGCTATGAAGCTCCAGGCAGGCCACCCAGCACCATTTACCCTGCACCCCCCCAAATAATAATAAAAAATGTGCTTGAGTCTTTGTTCCAACATCAACAACTTTAGCACCAGTGGATCACATTCTTTATGGTAAGTCCATAGCAAAAGTTACTTCCATATTTTTCCACTGTTGCCATTACTGATCACAACTCCCTCCTTTCGGATTTCTCCATTACCATGTACTATATGTTCCTCTCTCCTTTCACTCTGACTCTGCTGTATGGTAGCTGAGTGGCGCAGCAGACAGATCTCTGGTCTTGGGGCCAAGAGGCCCCGAGCCCCCCCTACCACCCCTTAGGCCCAGCATCCACCTGGCCCTATGGTCCCCGACAGGCCATCCAATCCCAGCTCCTTGCTAGAAGTAAAAAGGAAAATGTGTTATATCTGACTACACTTCCCCCATGGTCCATCCTCTCCTCCATCACTCACATCCCCCCCTTCCCCCTGTTCCCCCCTTCTTACTCCAGATGTCTATACACCATTGAGTATATATGCTGTTTCCTCTCTTAGCCACCTCTGGTGAGAGCGAAGATTCCGTCATTCCCCCTTGCCTTCCCCCCTTCCATATCATTGCAATAGCTCATTGTAATAAAGAAAAATCTTATTATATGAGATATCTTGGCCTATTCCCCCCTCTCCTTTTCCTTTCTCCCATCACATTTCCCTTTTTTTCCTATTGACTCCATTTTTACACCATATTTTATCTTCAAATTCAGCTTTCTCCTGTGATTCAACTGTAAAAGCTCCCTCTACCTGCTCTATTAACTGAGAAGGTTCATATGAGTATTATCAGTCTAATTTTTCTGTGCAGGAATACATGCAGTTCATCATCAAGTCCCACATATTTTCACCCTCTCCTCCAATCTCTGTGCTTCACCTGAGTCCTGTATCTGAAGATCAAACCTTTTGTTCAGCTCTGGCCATTCCAACAGGAACATTTGAAATTCCCCTGGTTCATTGAAAGTCCATCTTTTTCCCTGGAAGAGGACATTCAGCCTTGCTGGGTAGTTGATTCTCGGTTGCATTCTAAGCTCTTTTGCCTTCCGGTATATTATATGCCAAGCCCTTATGAGCTTCCAATGTAGATGCTGCTAAGTCCTGTGTGATCCTGACTGCAGCTCCATGATATTTGAACTGTGTCCTTCTGGCTAATTGTAATATTTTCTCTTTGACTTGGGAGTTCTGGAACTTGGCTATAATATTCCTAGGGGTTTGTTTTTTGGGATCTCTTTCTCAGGGGGATCAGTGGATTCTCTCCATTTCTATTTTGCCCTCTGCTTCTAGAATATCAGGGAAATTTTCCTGTAGTAATTCTTTGAAAATGATGTCAAGGCTCTTTTCCTGATCACGACTTTCAGGTATTCCAATAATTTTTAAATTATCTTTCCTAAGTCTGTTTTCCATATCAGTTGTTTTTTTCAATGAGATGTTTCACATTTTCTTCTAATTTTTCATTTTTTTGGTTTTGAAGTAATGAATCCTGGTTTCTCGTAAATTCGTCAATCTCCCTGAATTCCATTCTTTGTCTGAAGGATTTGTTCTCAGAGAGTTTTCTTATCTCTTTTTCCATCTGACCAATTTTGCTTTTTAAAGAATTCTTCTCCTCAATAACTTTTTGAACTGTTTTATCCATTTGACTTAAGCTGGTTTTTAGCATGCTATTTTCTTCAGCATTTTTTTGGATTTCCTTGACTAGGCTGCTGACTTCATTTTCATGTTTTTCCTGCATCTCTCTCCTTTCTTTTCCCAGTTTTTCTTCCAAGTCCCTCATTTGATTTTCAAAGTCTTTTTTTAATCTCTGTCGTAGCCTGAGCCCAATTTCTGTTTTAATTGGAGTCTTTAGATGCAGTTACTTGTGCTTCCTCATCTTCAGAGTGAGTATTTTGATCCTTCTTGGGCTCATATGCAAAATATTTCTCAATGGTCTTCCTCTTGTTTCTTTGCTTGCTCATTTTCCCAGCCTGAGCCTGGTTTTGGGGGTGCTTCCTGAGCTTTTGGGACATTCCCACAAGCATCTCAGTGTGTGAGGCTCTGTCCTCCCTCCTGGTCTGTGAATGACCATATGCACCCCCCTCTGCCACCAGGCTGAGGTGGAAGGTGTCCTGCTCTTCTATGGCGGGGCCTAGACTGTAATCAGGATCTTAATTTGGTCAGAGCCCCAGAGTCCTGTTCCAGGGGCAGAGGACAGAGCTGGGCCGGTCCATTTCTTCTTGATTGGATTGAGAAGGTACTACTTTAGGTTTGAGAAGGTACATATATGGTTGAAAAGGGAAAAGATTATGGTCTAGGGAGTTAAAACCAAACTTTGGAATTTTCTAGAATTTTCCCAACACTATCCTTGTTCTATATATAAACTTGTTATTTATTCTTTTTTTCTTAATAATCAAGAAATATTGATCACATGTAATCAAAGCAAGTAAATTCTTTGTAAACTAAAACATGAATCGTTGAAATGAATGATCAAACACTTATTAAAAGTCTTATTATGTGCTAAGCACTTTATTAAGTATTGAGAAATACAAACATTAAAAACAAAGACCACACACAAAAGGAAGTAGTACCCAGGGGAGGGCATTTTTGTCCACCAAGTTACAGAGTTGGTAAGATGGGCAATAATGGAGTATATTAACAATCAAATCCATCCATTAAAAATATTGGAGTTGATTTGATCATGACTGGGGTGGGGGGGGGGAGGGGGAGACTTGGTGAGTGGGAAGGAAAAGATACCCTGAATGGAGCAAAGTGACTGAAAGAGATGGCTAGAAAGTTGGGAATAAAGTGAAAGGTGGTGAGTTCATTTCTTGAAATGGTCAGAGTATGTACCAATAAGGAAAGCATGGGACAGAAATTTTCTTTGAGATTAAAAGGGTGCTGGGGAGACAGTGAGTATAGCCCACAATTTGGCTGTGAACACAGAATTTTAGAACTGGGAAGGGATCTTAGAAATCTGGTCCAAACTCATAATTTCATACACTTTTATGTTTTGTTCTTTGTCTGCTCATATTCCCTCCTACCCTGGCTCCCATTCACTCATAAATACACACATGTGTAATTATGTACATAAACAAATATTATACATATATGTCATCACATTTATGTGTAAAATTATACATATATACATACATACATAAATCTACATACATGCATACTGGTGTATTCTCCCCTCAAATTTCATCCTACTGGTCCTAATTATGATGATGATGATGATGATGATGATGTACATGCTGGACTCTAGGACTCAAGTTTGTATAACTTCTCTTCACATACCCACAACTTGACTTACTCACTTCTGTCCTCAAAATTGATTCCAGGGTTCTATGCTCCCTAGCAATTGCATTTTGACTTCTGACCCCATTATTCAAATGAAACTGTTCTCTCCAAGATTAACAGTCTTCTCTGAAACAACAAATCTAATGATCTTTTCTCATTCTTTTTTCTTTCTTTTCTTTGCAATATTTGCAGTTAAATACCCACAGCCCTCTCAGATTTTCATGACACTCTTCTTTCCTTTTTATTCTTCTGCAAGACCATTCTCTTAGTATGTTAATTATTAGATTTACATCCAGATCCCTATATCTTTAACCATTTCCTATTGCTGCTATTACAAAACAAACTCTTCTATATGGCATTTAAAACTTTTCCCTTCCTTGTGCTATACTGTCTTTCTAGATTGATTTCACATTTTTCCTCTGGGTACACTGTTCTAGTCAACTGTCCTACTTGATGCTTTTCCAGTCTATCCATTTCTATGCCTGGAATACTCTTCTTCCTCAGTTTACCTTTGGGAATCTCTAGCTTCCCTCCAAGTTCAGCACAAGTGTCAACACTTACTATGGGTATTTCCTGATACCCCAGTTTTTAGCATCCTCCCCACCCAATTACTTTGTATTTATTTTATATGTATATTTGGTATTGAATTATATATATATACATATACATATATATATATGTATATATATATATATATAAAACCCCCCTAAATACACACACACACACACACACACACACACACACACACACACACACACAAACCAGTGGAAGATAAACCCTTTGAGGACAAAGATTGCTATATTTCTTTTTGTCTTCCCAGCTTTTAACATCAGGTATATAGTGAATACTCTTTCCTCACTTCTTAAATTTTTGCAATACACCTTCTTACCCTCATGAATCAACTGAAACAGAAATTCTGGAATTAACAAGATCCCTTAATTGCCAGTTAGATGGTGAAGTGGATAGCATTCTGTGTCCACAGTCCAGAAGACTTATTTTCTTGAGTTCAAATCTGGCCTCAGATACTAACTAGCTGAGTGACCCTGGGCAAGTCACAACTCTGCCTCAGTTTCTTCATCTGTAAAAAGAGTTGGAGAAGGAAATAGCATTCATTTAGTATCTTTGCCAAGAAAATCCCAGATGGGAACATGAAGAGTCAGAAGTGACTGAACAACAAAAATATTTTCCCAGACCTCAACCTTCTTGACCTCTGTATCATCTGACATTGTTAACCACCACCCTCTCTTCCTGGGTATTTTACCCTCCCTGGCTATTTATGACATTTCTCTCTTTCGGTGCTCTGTATCAGATAATATGCCTTCTTATACTTCTCTATATTTATCATTCACCATTTTGTAAAATTTTATTTATTTTAGGCAATGGGGTTAAGAGTGACTTGCCCAAGGTCACACAGCTAGGCAATTATTAAGTGCTTGAGGCTGGATTTGAACTCAGGTCTTCCTGACTTCAGGGCTGGTACTCTATCCACTGGGCCATCTAGCTGCCCCAGTCACAATTTTTTAGAGCAGTTGAATTCCAATACATTCTTCTCTTTTTTTTAGTGATAAATTGATATTCAAATATCTGCTGTATTTCCTGGTTTTTTCACTATAGACATTTCTGTGTTTATGGGTCTTTCTTTTTCTCGTTGATCACCTAGAAGTATTTATGCCCATTAAGTGTATTCTCTGAGTCAAAGTGAATTGATATTTTAGTCATTTTTTTTCTCATAGTTCTAAAATGCTTTTCAAAATAGTTTAATCATTTTCCGGGTCCATAAACAATGCATTAATGCTCACATCTTTCCACAATCTTTTAATTGCCAGATAGAATGACTTGTTCACAGTGCTCATCCTTTATCAATTATCACTCTTGATTAATTTTTTCCAGGATACAATCTCCTCTCTGGGTTTTTGTGATACTGTTCATTTTTGATTAACCCCCAACTATCTGACTAATCTTTTATGGCCTCCTTTATTGGATCTTCATTTATGTCACAACAAATAAATGTGGGTGCTCCTCAAATGTCTGTCATAGATGCTATCCTTTTTTTCCTCTGTCTCTGTTCTCTATTCTGTGATCTCATCAGCTGGAATCTGAGGTAAGTACCATTTGAAATGATTAACTTGTTGGAGGAACAAAAAGGAGGCCTGTGTCACTAGATTATAGAGTTTGGGTGTGTAAGGATAAGGAATAAATTGATTGGGAAGGAGGGATAAATTATGAAGGTTTTGAAGCCAATCAGAAGATTTTTATATTTAATCTTAGAGGTAATAGGGAATCTCTTGGAGTTTATTGACTATGGGGAGAGGGGGTTTGTGACATGAAGTGGGATCTGCAGTTTAGGAAAATCCCTTGGAGGTTAAGTTGGAGTCTGGAGAGACTTGGGACAGTTAGAACAACCAGAATGCTATTGCAACAGTCCAGGAAATGAGGGCCTATACCAGGTTGGTGGCAGTATTAGAGGATAGGAGAGGGCATGTTTGAGAGATGTTGTAAAGATGAAATTGATGCATTGTGACAATACATTGGATGTGAGCTAGGACTGGGGAGTGAGAAATTGTGATGTGTAAGGAATGACACCTTCATTGCCAGTCTGAGTGACGGAGATGTTGAATTTAATGGTAGTTGGAGTTGGGAGATTGGAGTTCAGCAAAGATATTAAGGCTAGATAAGTAGATTTGAGAATCACCAGCATAAAATGATTAAATCCATGGGAGTTGATGAGATCAACAAGTAGAATATTATAGAAGGAGAAGAGAAGAGGGTCCAGAAGAGAGCCTGTGAAATACCCGTGTTTAGAGGATGTCACCTGGGGAAAGATCCAGGAAAGGAAACTCAGGTCAGATAGGTAACAACATTTAAAAAGTTATATTTATTTCAATGTGTCTTGAGCATAATTTCTCCTATACCACTTCAATCTCTGAGGGTGTAAACTCAAAACTTATTTTAAATCCTGTATAGCATTAATTCCCTCAAGTTTGTCCCCAAGAGCTTCTAGATGAGTCCTTGTTTCAGGATTCTCTAGCATAAATTGAGAGAGTAGCTCCCAGAGATTGGTTCTAGCTTCTTTTTTATTTTTATTTTTCCCTTCTGGGTGATTGTCTTCACATGTGTCTTTCCATCCTCAGAAAATGTGTTACATCTTTCTCTTTTCTGTTTGATATTCCCAGCTTTACTCTATGTTACTGTTTCCATGACCACATACCATCTTCACTTCAATCACCAAAACATTTCTGGTTGAATGCCTAAAGATTCTTTATCTTTTCTGAAAACAATAATGTAAAGATTGATCATTCATAAAGAAATCAGGAAAACTTGAAGGGCTATTGAGGCTAAAAGGCAGACATTGAAATGGAAGGGGGAAAGCCTACACTAGGAACAAAAGACATTACCCTCCATGGAAAGAGTAAGACGTTTGAATCCTTTGTCCCCAAAAAATCCAGTAGGGCCAGTAAATATTTTCTAGGCTGTCTCTAAAACTTCATCTATACAAGATTCCCAGAGAAGTCAAAATGATTGGTCATGCTAAGGGAATTTAGAATCGTTCAAAGAGGGAAGAGCTGGAGGATTAACATCCACCCTAGTGGGATCCTAAGCAGCCATTGGTGGCATGAATATAGTGTGTTTGCCCCTATTGGGTTAAAAATAATCATTGACATTTACATAAAAGTTTATAGTTTGAAATGTACTTAATATAGCATTTATCCCAAGAATAATGATATTATTTCCACTTTAAAGATGAGTATGAGTACACCTAGTTTTAAAGTCAAATGTATGAGTCTGCTGACTTTGAGTCCAGTATTTTTTTAATATCACATTGTTTTTCAAGGATGAAATAAAGCTAAAATATTGATTTTAATTGGGTAGCTAGTTTTGAGATTAGGCTAGCTCTAGGGAGGTTTCTGTTCTTGTCAGATAGAGGAATGTTCTATCAGATAGAGGTTCTCTTTAGGGTAGGGGGCCAGGAACTTCACCCTGCAGCCAGTATAGGACTTGAAATTCAATAAATCTAGGAGCATTTTTAGGTGTGAATTAATTGTTTGGTCAAATATAGCAGGTGAATAATGTTATAAATATCCAAATGGTCTCTGAACCAAAAAAGGGTCCACACCCCTGCTTTAGGGCAAGGGTTTAATGGCAAATTTCACTGAATTAGGTTCTTGCTAATTGGGGAGTCATTCTATCATATCAGGAAATATTGAAAGAATGTTACAATTCCACGAAAAATAACATACAAATAAGCACCAATTATTCTTGAGTCAGCAGTTTGGCTACTCCTGATAACAAGACTGAAGCACTTTATGTAATTAAACTGACTGGTTAGTCAACCTGCATCATGAAGTTCAATGATTAGTGTTTTCTTCACAAATTAAATAAATTTGCTAAAGTTAAATTTATGTTAGTTTTCCATTAGTGAGAAATGGATCCTTGAAATTTATTTACTTTAGCCAACTATACTGTGGTGGGAATAAAAGAAGAGTTCCTAATTAATTTTAGATTTAACCTATTCAAAAGTAAAATCTAGGACACTAAAGTTTGAGTGTACCTTTGATTGACAGCACCTTTGAAAGGAATCTGAAGATAAGTCAATTAGTAGGGTTTGACTAAGTACCCTTTAAATGTTGTACTGTTTGACAGGTTTGCAGTCTTTTAAATTAGAGGTCTGCACCCTACCGACCCAAACCCAATTCTTCCTGGACCTTGATTTGCCCTGCCCTTGAACTAAGATTTCTTTTTTACACTTTTAAATACAATGAGCTTTATGTATTATACTGGAGTCACCAAAAGTGGAGTTGAAAGAAAAGGAAAAGTTGAAAGGAAAAAAGGTACCTTTCTTCTCCATAGTGCACTGAACGCTGGCACATACTGCTTCTCCCTGCCCCCATGCTTTATAGCTACAACAATCTAGGCAGCTGCCACTACCACTTTGACTGGTGGCACTGATATGCTGGGTCTCCATGGGAGCAGCTGTCTCACAAAGCCTTGCTGAATGGGAAACCCTGCCTACTGCAGAGGTCAACAGAATGAATATATACTTTAAGTAGCTTTACTCACTTCTCCAAGGTCTCTAAGGAACTATGAGCCTATCTTTTAGAACATCCAAGACCTGCATGACTACAGTTTTGATGCTATATATTACTCTCTCATTGCTCTTAAAGGGAAGATTTTCTAGAAATCAAATAAATCATTTTCCTTATTTCAAATTCCTTCTCTTTTATTAGGCATGGTGTTCTTTTAATTTTATTTTAAACTTATGGAATAAAATAAGCATGTTTATAACAAAGTTTAATAAAAAATGATTGTATATGAAACTGCAAATCTATTATGCACAACTTGTAATTCTTTTCAAATATACAACAAAATTTTCATGTAAACATTTTTCTTTTTTATTCTTCTCTCCCCTACACCTTAATCTCACTCTAGATATGGCTACTATTAGAAACAGATCTGTATATATATATGTATGTATATATACATATATGTGTGTAAAATTATTCTATACATATTTCTTTTTATCAGTTCTTTCTCTGCAGATATCCTTTTTCATGTCCTTTATAGCTGAGTATTTATAAATTTATAATAGACAAAATAACTTAATTGAGCAGTCATTTTTAAAACAATATTGTTGTTTCTTTATATAATGTTTTATTGGTTCTGCTATTTCATTCTTCATTATTTTATGCAAATCTTTCCATGTTTTTCTAATATCATTGAGCCCATCAAATTTTATGGCACATTAATATTCCCTCACAATCATATACCACAATTTATTCAACCATTCCCCAATTGATGGGCATCCCTGAAATGTCCAGTTCTTTGCCACCATAGAGATTGAGAATATATAGGTGCTTTTCCTTTTTCCCCTAGTCATTGTTGGAAATAGACCAATAGACAAAGTGTTTTAAGAGGGATTTCCTATTTTTTCTATTTCTATTGCTAAAGCCCTTAAAAAAGTTTATAGGACTAAAGTTAATATTCTCAATTCCCTACACAATACTGCTGCAATGATAATCTGTATCTAGTACAGGAAAGTAGAAAAGGTCAAAAGAGGCCATCCTACTAAGAATATTAATATTTTGTCATTCCTAGTTTCAGTCAGCTGAGCGAGAAAGTTTATGCCTTGTTTCTGGCCACGTGCACCTTAGATGATGAGTCAGTGACTGATTATACTAAAAGGACTCCCCTCAGCTTCACCCTTCCTTACAAATAATGTTGATTGTTTTGTGCTGATTTCTCAGGAGTCAGGCTGGAGGAAAGGATGGACTGCTGCCTTCTCCTCCTTCCAGCCAGGCCACTGTGTAGCCAATATACAAATCTAAATCACAAATCCCCCCAAAGGGAGCCTCAGGTAGAATTAGGACTGCCTCTTTTATGTTTCTTCTTCTTCATCTTAGGTAAATAAGTATCTAACCTAAGATGGACACATTCAAGCTTGGAGGAAACCTGATGTGAATTCTATTTGCCCTGAATCCCATCATTTCAAAGTTGAATTGAGGCAGAGGAGAGGCCCTGGAAATGACTCCAATAATCTTGACTAGATAAAATTGACCAGAGATCTGACCTAAGCCTGGTCATTTGACTGGCAGATTCAACTGGAATTGTTTGGTCAGTGTAGAGCTGAAATGGAATGTAAAACGTTTAAAATCAGCAGTCCTCAAACTGCTTTATTGTCTGATGAATTTAACTATCAGCTTCCTAGTAAAATGTAATTGTCATTGCAGGTTGCTTCTAATTTGTTTTAAATCTTTTTTTGTCATGACAATTGTGTGGAAGAATAAATTACCCTGTCCCATACCATATTTGTATTCATCGGATTGCCTTTTGAGAGAATTCCATAATCGTTTATAATGGGCCCCATAGCACCTGGGTAGGTGTTTAAAGTAGAGGAAGCAGAGTTCGCTCTCCCTTAGGCCAGACTTAGCAAACCAGTACTTAAATCTGGGTTCAAAACATAATGCTCCCGTGGCCTCAGTTGCAGTTCCTCAATGTTGGGCTTGCATTTTGTCAGAGCTTCTTAAAATCAGCAAAGTACTTGGGATCTTCGTAGTGAATTGGAATTTAAGGTTATCTAAATTGTTCTACATTTATCCCTAACCTCACATTTTTATGTGAGTAACCAAGTTATATGTCAGAGACTGTGCTAAACACAAGAGATAAAAAAAGTAAAAAGAGCTCCTTTCTTTGAGGAGCTCACATTATACTGATAGATTTTTTGGGAAAGGGAATTGCTAAGTGAGAAAATGAGAAATAAATGAGGAAAAGGGAAATAGGAGGTTGGGGAGCAGGTCAACTAAGTGATAGCAAACAATGGTAGCATTTTCCTGTTTCTAAAGGTCCTAAAAGAAGACCAAGCTTCTTTCTTGTGTAGTGTGTCAAATACTTTAGCTTTGATATAAAAAACAAATTTTTTGCTTTCCTTGCCTTGCTCGGATCTGGGTTTTCTGGTCTTCAGTCCGTGAACAAGACTGTGTGTAGGCTTACATCTATAACCGAAAAAGGGTCGCTTTGGCGTTAAGTAGCACGGCTAAATGTGAAGAGCCTAACTATATGCACCTCCTTGAAACTCCGAATTTCATTAGCGTCCCGAACAGGGCTCTGCACTGAGTAGGAGGCTTAATCAATATTTGTTTTGCCAAATCGAATTGACCCGAGAAGCGGAACGGGAAAACCGGCACTCTCCCAGGATTTCCCCCAGATTTCCTTTTACGTTTGGGCTTCTCGGATCTGATACCTACTTGCTGCCTTTTATTACCCTACCACTCAACTCGGAGGGAAATGTTTGCGTGCTCTCCTTAAACCTGGTCAGCACAAACCGATGGGGGGGGGGCAGGCATTTTCCTAGGCACTCCCTCGGAGAAACCTGGACTGTCACCTTTCAGGTTTGCTTCTCAGGCCAAAGGGGGCTGGGGGTGGGGGTGGAGGCGGGGAGAAGGACTCCCCGGCTTTGCCCCGCCCCACATGGGGGGCCAGAGTTTCACAGCCGGACCCTTGTCTTCTCGGCTCCTCTGCCTAGTTTTCCTTATACCCCCTCCCAAACCATTAAACGCCACAAATTGTCAAGTCACCCCCTTCCCCAAAGAGAAGCCCCCGAGCAAGTAAGGGCAGGCTCAGCGGCGGGTGGAAGCCCCCATGCCCCGCGCCGGCCGAGTCCCGGGTCCCAGCTCTGCCCACCCCGAGAAGCGTCCGCGGGAAGAGCGGCCGGGGCGATTCTTTGGCCCTGGCTGCTCCTAGTGCGGACGAGGGGAGGGGCGGCCAGAGAGGAGGAAGGGAGGGAAGGAGCGGAGGGAGGGAGGGAGGAGAGCGGGGCGGGGGGCAGGGGCACCGGCCGCTCTGCACCCGGAGCCCGGGAAGCCGCCCCCGGGGAGGGACCAGAGGCGGCCGGAGGGTCCAGCGGAGGAGGAGAGCGGACTGGAGGGAGGCGGGGAGCAGCAGCAGCAGCAGCCGCGGAGGAGGCGGCGGCAGCCCGGGCTCTGCCTGTCCCCGCCCAGGGGAGCCTCCAACTAACTCCGCCCGCCGCCGCCGCCGCCTCTGGCCCCGCCGCCGCCGCCGCCGCCGCCGCCGCCACCGCCGGGAGGGTCCAGCGTCCGTCCCGAGCTGGCGCCCCGCCGGGCCGGGCCGTCCAGGTGGGTGCGGCGGGGGGCGGCGGGGGGCCGGGGAGCGCGCGGGCCGCCGCCGAGGCTGGGAAGTTGGGGAGATGTCAGGGCCCGGGACGGGATCGCTCCTTCCTTCTCCTCCAGGCGCTGCGGGCACGATCGTGGATTTCCTCCGGGTCCCCCCCCATACCCCCTTTCCGTAGCCGCCGCTGCTCACTGCAGATGTACCCCGGGACCCCGCCCCGCCGGTCTGCCTCTCCGGGAAAAGCTTCTCCGGGGGGCTTTGGGGGCTGTCCCGGAGCCCAGAGGGAGGAGTGATTGTCTAACCCCGACCTCAGGCCGGCCCCGGGGCCAACCTGGCCCCTCTGCCTGGGGTGCAGGTTCAATCCTTTCTCTTGCTTCTTCCTTTCCTTTACCCCCCCCCCCCCCAACCCCAAGCCCCTTCAGGTTTAATATCTGCGAATGGAATCCCCTGACTAGCACCAGTGCCCTGTCACCCTCACTTCACATGGCACTCTTTCTAGCTGGGAAGCCCTCTGGACTCTCTTCTTCTTTTCTCTCCGTACAATCCCCACACTTGGCAATAGTCTGTTGATTAGTTGGAATCTTTAGCAAGAGGCTAACCTTCTTCTCCCCCCCCCCCCCCCACCCCCGTCAAATCTGAGAAAACTTTATAGAGTATCTTTAAAGAGTAACTAAAAACCTGGTGGCAACATAGTGGCAAGCCGGAGTGGTGGGGTCCCGAGTTGAGGGAAGGGAGATCCTTCCCTGGATAGTACATTTTTTACCTGACTGAGCTGATGCTATGAATGAATAATTTCTGTTTCTGGTACTGGGGGTTGCAGGGAGAGGAGGAAGGAGCGATTAGGTGATTAGGGATTGTGCTTAAAAAGTTCTGGGTGAAAATTTTTTTCTTTCTTTTTTTTATCTTGTTTCTTAAAGATTCTCCCCCCCCAAAAAAAAACTAGACAGAGGACAAGTTGGAGTTAAAGTAACATTACTTTCTTTTGTGAATATCAGTAACATGTTTAATAAATTAAAACAAGTTCAACTATGAAGCTCGAAAACTTCTTTGTAACAAGTTACATTTTTATAGCATTCCTAAGGAACAATTAGCCTTCCATCATTCACCCTTATGTCACATTTTCCTGGAACCAACTTATAAAGGATATTGTGCAAGGAATGCTTACTCTATATGTGGAAAGATCAATGGATATAGAATTTGTTCTTGCTTACACTGTTCTCCCATGTATCATCACCTTTTTCTATCAGAGATCAAATTTTAAATCCATGTTGACTATAAATTTTAATATTAGTAATGAATCAAACAAGTTCAAACACAGTTGTTCAGGTAAATTGTAATCAGTATGTTTCCTGAGCATTCAGTTTGTAACTGTTGTCTCCAGATATCTTGGGGTATTTAAAATGTAGCTTTGAAATCTCCCCAGTCTTGTTCATTTGCATAGGAAACAGGAGTGAGAGAGGTCTAAAAGAATCAACATTATATTTAACATTAGTTGGTTGGAACTGTAACTTTTTCTGAACCTCTTCAAAGGTACATAATTCTTTTTCATAGTTTATACTATGTATATATATATATAGTATACACATACACACAAATTAAATGTATATTCTAATGATCCTATACTAATTATAGCTTGATTTGTAAACAAAATTTCTCAAGGATCTTTTAAGGTCATTCACAAAATAATTTTAGTTTTTTTATTTTTATAATAATTTTTTTCAGATACTCATTCTATGAGGCCCATCTTGGAAATATGGGATGTGCAATATTAAAACTGCAGAAAAACTCACATAAATTAATGTTATTGACTCTGTTATGAAGTTTAAGAAATAATTGAAATCTAGGCCCAAAACTTAATTGGTAAAACTCAGAATTTGGAATTACTCTTTGATTTTCATGTTGTTCAGTATTTCTGACTTTGAAAACAGAAAAAAATATATTTTAATGAGAAAAAAACTACCCAGAGGAATGTAGATTCAACAACCTAAAACTAAAATCTTGACATAAAAATGGAACTTTAGCATTTAAAAGCTGTCTTTTGGAGAGTTGGTTAACCCTACAAAAAACAGTGATTTTGTAAAAGGAGGTAATAGCCTTCTTGTGAGCCTTTTTAAAGATTGAATTTGATGAAAGTTGGTCTAAATCTCTCTTGAAAATATCTATATGAAAATAACAAGATAAAGGAGAAAGAAAGGGACAAGTCATTTAACATCTCTAGACCTTAGTTTCTTCATTTATAAAGTTGGGGGAGAGGTATAGTTTAGTTGATGTCTTATATTTTCTGAGCATTCTGGCAATTAGAGCTATCAATAGTATTTATTATGTGCAAGGCATGATACCAAACTCTGAGAACAGAAAGAAACAGCAAAAACACTCCCTACTCTCAAGGGGCTTATATTCTTAGGTGAGAGACAAGTATAGAAAAATATGCTTGCAAGATCTATACAAAGGAGAAAGAAAATATTAGAGAAAGGCACTAATAATTGGGGAATGGGGAAGGAAAAAAAAAGAACTTCAAAATTTGAGCTGAGTTCTACAGGAAAAAAAGGTTTCTAACTGAGTAGAAGATAGAGAGAAACAATTCTGTCTAAATGCATAGGGTTTGGGGGAGGGGCAACATGTCCACTGATAAGGCTGAAAACTTGAGTCTATATGGGAGAGCAATGTTTTCTTAGGACACTATCTTTCAAGGCCCAGTTAGGATTTAATATTGCTTGGTAATATTAATTTTATTTTTACCCTCCAAGCATCTTTCTTCATGTTTAGAAGTAAGAAGTTATGACCTTCTGAGTGTGCTTAGAATTTTTTAGAATTTAGAATAAATTCATCACTGCAGCTAAGTGGGCTAAAGGGTAGCCTGAGGGACTTAATGTTGACATAGTAATAATTTTTTTTTTGTTTCTTGAATTTGTTTCCTATTTAGGAAATTAGTATCAAAATATTTGCAACTTCCTTTCCTCTTGGAACTTTGCAATGCATAATGGAATATTAAGCCTGAAAACTTCTTTCATATAAAAAATTAAGAACTTTCTGAATTTTTAGTCTTTCAGGACTTTGGTCTCAGTGTTCTGAAGAGAATTCCAATAGTTTGAAAAATTTCTCAGGGAAAAATTACTAGAACAACCCTTAAATCTTTTCTTTTTTTTATTATGAATTTTATGGCATTAAAATCACTATTTTCAGGCTAAAAACATCCAAGAGAAACACAAAGTGCATACAAAATGAATATTATATTTAAAACTAGAAATCCATTTTGTGCAGTTTTTTAAAAGTATATTTTAAATTTGACATGATTGTCCCAAAACTGACTTGCTTATTTGTGTTCTTCTAGGAAATCTCTATTCTTTTCAGTATATTTTAATTGTTTTATCTATGTTCTTTTATTTCTTTTTTGGGGGAATTCATAATTATCACTCCCTTTCCTTATCTCTCTCTCTCTCTCTCTCTCTCTCTCTCTCTCTCTCTCTCTCTCTCTCTCTCTCTCTCTCTCTCTCCCCCCCCCCAGGGGAAATCAAAAACAAAAATCTTCCTTTGAAACACACACACACACACACACACACACACACACACACACACACACACACACACACACACACACACACACACACACTCTTAAACAAATCGATTCATTGGCTAAAAATGCAGATTTGAAACTATACGTTTCATTCTGAATGTCTAGTTCATCACTTTTATGTCGAAAGATAGGAATTGCTTAGAGACAAATGAAACCTCTTCCAGAATTCAGTTTTGCGGCCAGTCTGGTATATTTGCCTCAAGGTGTGAAAGGAGAAGACACCTCCCTGGAATTTTAGACTTAGTGTTTCATAGCCAAAGAATCATGAGTAAGTACCTCTCTGCCCAGGTTCAAACCTGGCAAAGGCTCATCCAGTAGTCTAGTCAAATATGGAAATGAACTTGATGGGATCAATGCTGTATAAGAACTCATATGGTATATCTCTGAGGTGTTCAAAGATGGGGGAAATTTTGTATATTAATTCTTGCTACATCAATGAAATATACTTTGGTAAAAGCTAATCTAATATTAATTGTTTAAATGGTATTTGGCTTTGGCTCTGTCATAAATGGAAGACACAATATTTAATAATGACTTGAGTAAATGTCAGAGAAAAGAGACTTTCCAAATCTCCTCAGGGGATCTGTAGAAACCAGAGTAAGATGTTAGAAGGGTTTGACTCTGAGACAAGAATCAGAGAATAGACATGGGACAGTATATATTCTTCTCCTGATTCTAACTTTCACTCTGAATCAGTTTCATGAATATTTTCTCAGTTTTCCCAGAATTCATTGCTTCTGTCATTTTTTTTATTAGGTAGTAATTTTCTATTACAATTTCATGTTGTGACTATTGCCTAATTTAAAAGCAATTTTTAAAAAGTTCTTTGCTACAACAATAGAGCTGCTATAAATGTTTTTGAACATGTGAGCCATTTCCCTCTTTATTTGATCTCTTTGGGATATAGGCCTAATAGAGTTTATGACTTTTGGGTACAGTTCTAAATTGCTTTCCAGGTGGCTGAATCAATTCACAACTTCTCCATCAATTGTCATTTTTCCCTTTGTGTCATCTTTGAAAAGCTGATGAGTGTGATGTGGAACCTCAGAGTTGTTTTGCTTTGCATTTCTATTATTATTAATTATTTTAAACATTTTTGCATGTTTTTAATAGCTTGTACTTCTTTTGAAAACCTATAATAATTCCTTTAGGAACTAGCCCATACTCTTATATATTTTATCAGTTCTCAAATATCTTTCTTTTGTACCAAACCTTTATCAGAGAAACTAGTTGCAAAGATTTCTGCCACACACCCCCCCCCCCCCCACCCCGCCCCAGGTTACTGCTTTCTTTTAAGTGTTGATTTTGTTTGCGTAGAGACATTTCAATTTTATGTATTCAGAATTGTCCATTTTGGTCTCTTTGGTCCTTGGATGAGAAGTCTTCCTTATCAATGGTTGTGAGAGATAATTTATTTAATGTTTGACTTTTTAAAAATGTAGATCATATATATCATTTAGGGTTTATTATGGTTATGTAGTATGAGCTAGTGATCTAAAGTTTAAACTCTAAACCTAATTTCTATCTCATTGTCTCCTGGTTTCCCCAGCTCGTTTATCAAACTTTAAGTTCCTGTATTTTGATCGCTTCTGGGGCAATATGCAAACAGTTCGGGTGATTACAGAATTGCAGTATAACCTAAAATTTGATGCTGCTTGACTTCCTTCCATTTTCTCCCCTTTCTTTTCAAGTACTGAAACTTTCTTGCTCCCAGTGAATTCTGACATTTTTCCACTGAGTTTATGTTAACTTGGGTGATAATGTCATTTTTATTATACAAGATTTAACTTTTTCATATATTTAATCCAGCTCCATTCCCTGAATTTTGTATATACAGCAAAGAAATTTAATTCGAAGAACTATTTAATGAAAGAAATAGAAATTGACTACAATTCCATATATTTTTCTTTACAAAATTTTAGCTTTCATAAACTATAGTAGAATTTGAACAGTTATCTATTTTGCTCCTCCCCCCTTAGGAGACTTCTGGACTGTAATTGGCTTGTCATTTGAATTGTACTCAGCTAATGCAAACATTAAAATATTAGCTAAAGAAAATTAAGAAACAGCTATATTCTTGAAAAATAAGAATTTTCAACAACCCAACCTCAAAGAGAAATGCAATACATGCACTACATACAATGTCCCATATTAATGATTACAAAATCGTCCATTTCATAGATCTTTTCTATCTGAGCGAAATGCCAAGAGTTGACCGACCATACCCAGAAATGTATGGATTGTTAGCAAAGGGGAAAGAACTGGACTTTGAGTTAGGATAATTAGATTAAAATCTTAACTGTGTCATCTACTAGCAACTGTGTGTGACCTTAGGCCTGGGGTGGGGAGACTTTTTAGGCTAAGCATCAATTGGATATTTATAACATCATTCACAGACCATATATAATTATAAACTTAAAAATTAACTGGCTACTCTCCTAGATTTATTGAATTTCGAGTCCCATCTGCAGTTGCTTTGGCAGTGTCGACCAAATGATTTCCTTGACCTTATATGACTTGCTAGCCCTATGATCCTAGTGTCTGCCTGAGAAGCAGATGACCTCTCAGAATCTGTTTCCTCAGTTAAAAAAAAAATACT
The DNA here is from genome assembly GCF_037893015.1 of Macrotis lagotis. Classification (NCBI taxonomy): domain Eukaryota; kingdom Metazoa; phylum Chordata; class Mammalia; order Peramelemorphia; family Peramelidae; genus Macrotis; species Macrotis lagotis. Next base: position 194,292,835 of record NC_133666.1, read on the forward strand.
AGAGTCATGTATGCTTTCTTCAGTACTTTAATAGAAATTATTATAGGATCATAAAATGTTAGAACTAAAAGGGACAGTAGAGGATCTACTAGAGCAGTGGTTCTTAAACTTTTGGTCTCAGAATACCTTTAATCTCTTTAAAATTGTTGGCCTTCAATGAACTTACATATGTGAGTTATAGCTAGTGATATTTACCATGGTTGAAATAGAAACTATAAACATTTAAATATTTATTAGTTCATTTAAAATAAAAAATTCATTACATATTAACTGAATATAATTTTTTTATGAAAAAATAACTATATTTTCCATAAGAAAGTACTGAGGACAGCAGCACATTTTGGCAAATCTTTTTAATGTCTAGCTTAATAGAACTTAGTTAAATTCTCATATCTATTGCTGCATTTAATCTGTTGTCATATGTTATTCGAGTAAGTATATGAAGAAAATCCAGTTTCACACAGATATGTAGTTGGAAAAGGGAGAAATATTTTAATAGGCAAATAACATATTAGGATTATTGTGAAAACACACCTCTGAAAGAGGGTCCCTCTATCACACTTTGAGAATCCGTGATCTAGTTCAACAATCCTTCCTTCTCCTTGCTCCCTATTAACCATTTTACAGATAAGAAAACTGAGATCCAGAGAGGTTAAATGATTTTCCCCATGCATAATGACTGATAGAGTTAGGACATATACCTATGGGTTAATCTACTCAACTTCTCTTTAGTTGTCTGTACTGCAAGGCAGGGATTGTGGAGTTGTGTGAGTATATTTTTTTAAGGTTTTTTTTTGCAAGGCAATGGGGTTCAGTGACTTGCCCAAGGCCACATAGCTAGGTAATTATTAAGTGTCTGATGCCATATTTGAACTCAGGTACTCCTGACTCCAGGGCCGGTGCTCTATCTACTGCACCACCTAGCTGCCCCGAGTATATCCTTTTTGAAAAACTTTGGACCCGAAGTCTTTAACTGAAACAAATATCTTCCATTATTATGAAATGCCTCTCTCACTCTCATGGAAATAAATGAACCTGCCACATCAGTTACACTATTCAGGTACAAGGCATGTCAAACTAACTAGGAAACTGTATTGGAAATTTGATTCTTTCTGGCAGATATCTACAGCACAAGACAATGTCTGGTGGGCATTTGACCATGCCAACAGGAAGCTGTGATTAAATAATTTAAAGAGGATTAAAGTGCAATGATTTGGGATGGGGAGAGAAGGTGGAATGTTAAGACATAACATTTAATATGTATTACTTGTGTGACAGATACAATGACAAAAATTTATTTCTACTCATTCTCAATTAAACAGTTAACATCAGTTAACATTTTACAATAACTGAAATACAAAAAACCAAACCAAACAAATAAACAAAAAATAAATAAAGCTTCCTTGAACACCCTGAACTTACTATCCTTGGGGAGATTAAACTCAAGTTTAAAGTGTTGATCACCAATCATTTGTCCCTCTTTTTTAATTTCTAAGTACAGCGTTGCTGATGGATGAATCAATTCCTTGTTTATAGGGCATAGTGCTCCAAATTCTGGGGTGATTCATTTCTGTGCTGGGTCTAACAGGTTATTCATCAGAGCTGACTCCTCACTGGACTAGTTGGCTTAAACTACTAGTTCTGTTTGCTAATGTGGGTACTCGATGGCTCTTCTGACTTTTTTTAATGGAAAAATGTTATGTTGTAATGCGAGTGAAGAAAATTGTCTTCAAACAACTTTCAAAACTCACAAGGTCATAACCTAGTCTGTTCCATCTCTGATATACTCAAAATAAGAAAAAATGAAATCATAGAGACAGATAAATGGGCATCATAGGTTAATGACCTACGAGCACCTAAAGCCCTTTCCTCACCTGGAGAATCTTAGGACTTTTTGCTTTACCTTCCACAGGGTAAAGGAGGAGTTTTTAATTCAAGCTTTTTGTAATGCATTCTCAATTTTGGCTCAGTAGCCAATTAAAAGACTTTCTGTTACCATGCAGTAAGCAGACAGGAAACAGAAGCATGTGCATGATCTGAAGCAGGGAGAGGAGAAAACTTCCTTTTACATTGCTCATTTTTTAGAAACAGGCCTATGAAGCCTCTGCACAGATCAATGCTGGACAGAATATATTTCAATCTTTAAGGATATAGCCTTCATTGTCCAGTTCCCACCATTACACATGTAGAGATAAGAATAGTATATTGAAGTTGTAATACTGAATTCTCAAGCTCCTTTTTTCTTTTTATTATCTATTTCTCTCTTCCATCTCTTTGTTATCTCTTCTGTGCCTTATCATTTCTCTTTCTCTATTTCTTTGGAATAAACACAAACTGACACTTTTTAACTATTACAAAAGAGATTATAAGCATTAATAGAGTTTCAGATTGTTTCTAAGACCTTTCCAGGTGAATAAAGATAGTGGAATGTGTTTGATTAGCCCAAGCTTGCTGTAGTAGAAAAATCAATGGCTTTGGAATTACAATCCTTTGGCTTGATTTCAAACTCTAAATATAAGTAAATAACCTTCATATACTTTAGATTGTTCACTTGTAAAATGGGAAATTACATTTGGAAGGGACCACAGAAATAATCTAGCCCATCCTGTTAACTTACTTGGTAAGATCACACAGAAAGTACATAACTGCCCTGGACTTTGAATTCCGGGCCTCTGGTTTCAAATCCATCTTCCACTACAACAATGTATAAATGGATTATAGATATGTTATTAAGATCCAATAAGATACTAAGTAAATGTAGAATACCCTATAAGATCTAAAGTACTTTATAAATGTTGCCTTTGTTTATAATCATTATAATTTATTGCTGACTCTATGAAATCTACTGTGAGTTGGTGCTAGGTTCACAAGTTGATCTTATATACAGAAGCAAATCATATTATGAGTGAGTGGTCTGTCACATGCTAATAGAAAAGGGATCCAAAAAATAAATCATATATATATTTTATATATATTATATATAATATTTATAAAAAGCATGTATATGTATATATATATGTATATGTTCACACACACACACGTGTGTGTGTGTGTGTGTGTGTGTGTGTGTGTGTATTGTGTGTGTGTGCATATATCTCCATTTGGAGATTGGCAGAATATAGTGCAGATGTGACATCTGAAGAAATATATGTGTGGAGTATTACTGTGAGCCCTGAATTTATCACAATTGCCATATTAAACTTCTAAAACTATATCCCAGATTTCTCCCCACACAGTTTTTAACTTTAAAAGACAAGGGAAGAAAACTAACAGTGACATCCTCTAATACAGCTAGTTAATCAGCATTGAAACAATGGTTGCTATAACACAGTTGTACTAAGTTGAACTTACACAAAGAATGGACCACAAGAGAATATTCAAATAGTTATTGTATGGTGAGTCTAAGAGGGCAACTATTCTTGAAGAGAGGGGGAAGAAACAGAAGAAATATGATAAACATATGAAATTTAATTTTATATTTAAATTTAATTAAATTTCATTTCATTTCATTTAGTGCAATTAATGCCAAGAAATAAATAGATATGCTATGGTGAATAGATGTGGGGTAGATCATTTTGAGAAGAGATATTCATAATGGGTAGGTTTAGGAATGCAAAGAAACAGCAGAAGGAGCCACAAACAAGGGGCAATTTTCACATACATAAAGTATAGTGTTAGCTATTGTTTTATTGTCACTATACACTACAAATGTATATAAAATATATTAAGATAAGTAATGAGGCCATTATGAAAGAAGAAAACTATTATCAGATATTTTAAAAGATTTTTTTAAATCCTTTACATTACAGGATTTACCTATTGCAGAATTAATTAGCCTAACATTTATGATTTAATTTTTTTGTCCAGGAAATTCTCATCATTTTTTGTTCTGAAATTTAGAGTCCTTATGAATTGCCTTGAGGCATTAGGAGGTTGAATAATTGTTATCTGCTTCAAAAAAGTCAGAATATTTGAATTACAGTATTTCTGATTATGAAAATGATTCTCAGTCACCATGCCATGCTTGTTCTTTGCCTTTTTTAGTTTAGATTTTAGATTCTATTGTGCAGTAGAAAGATGCAGATCCAGGGCCACAACAAAACTCTTTTTCCATCTCCCTAATTCAAATTGGAATTTAAAGGACATTTCCTTTCCCTCTGAGTTCCCTGTTTTAAACTAGAGTGATTTGAGGCTAAGATTTAGGCAGACATATTACCTACTCATCAATTTCCCACTTATCAGAAGCATTTTCTTCAGTGTTATATGCTTATTCTTTCATTCCTCAAATTGTTGATCTAGCACCTTTGTCTACCACTGACATTATTTTACTGCTTTTATGTTTTTCAATTACCTTTAAGTAGAGGAGAGGAAGAAATATATGAAGAAAAAGGTATTATAAATAATAAATATACATAATAAAGTATGTTGAAATATTATAGAGAGCTCTACTTTTATTCCTATTTTTATTTACTTTGAAGATTTGACTTGACCATTTGAAAAGCACAAGTAATAAAAATTAAATCCCTGAATTTTGTATCTTTGCAATATAAAAAATAATGAACAAGGACAGTATATGAAGGTTAAGGGGGAGAGACAGTGGGAGAGAGAGGGGGAAAAAAATCTAATCTCCCTTTATATAGGATCTTTTGGCAAAAGTGTCTGTATGGGGAGCTAATGATGGGTATAGGAACATGGAAGATTGGGAAAAATGTAATAATCAATTAATCAACAAGCATTTATTAGGCACCATTTGGACATAGAACATTCCTCTAATTACTGAGGATTTAAAGAAATGAAAAGAGCAATCTCTGCTCTAATACAACTCACAGTCTAAATATACTAACAATTATCTACAAATAAGATGTGTATATATATATATATATATATATTTACATATACACACAAAGATATCCACACACACATATAGATATATGATAAATTGGAGCTAATCAAAGAAGAAAAGCAATAGCATTAAGGGTAACTGGGACTGGCTACTAGAGAAGATTTACAATATGATTGCTTGGTTCAGAGTCAGAGGAGTGAGGGAGGAATTTAGGAAAGGATATTTGGGAAAGTGGCAGAATTTCAAAAGTCAGGGAGTCCTAGGGGAATTAGGAAGGGGGTCATGTCATAATCTTTATCAATTGGTATATGTGTGCATAACCATTTACATATATTCTAATATTTCCTTTTAAATTGTTTTTAAAAACATAAATTAGAAAATCATCAACAAACATGAATGTTTTCAAACATAAAGATCAGAAAATGGGATTGTACATGGAGCCACAAATGCACTCCATTTAGCTTGTTTCTTTTACTATACAGAATGTTAGCATTGCCCAGCTTGGCATCATCTGTGTAGTTTTTAAATGTTTCATTGATTATTTTTTTTTGTTTCTCTTTTTCACTCTTTTCTTTGTATCTCCATTATGATCTTCACTTTCCTATTCAACCTTTCTCCCTTAGTCGTCCCTTATTCCCCCCATGCCTCCCGGACTAGACCTGACTCAGGTAAGTTCCCTGATAGTTTATGTTCAGTTTTGGAACAAAATGAGACATTCTTAGGTATCTTTATCCATAGCAGAAGAGACTATTCAACAAAGATATTATTAACGAGGATGCAATATTGATGAACAGCTTTCCCATGTTGGCATATTTTTGATTCATGGTCAAAAATCCCAGAGAGGTATCTGAAGCAGCTTGTGGTCTTTTGCTTTAAGGAAGCCAGCCTAACTTAGATGGCAGGGTCTCAGCAATTATTGCTTTAATCACACTCTTCAACTCCTTCCCCACAAATAAGAGCCTTTCCTTGTAAAAAAAAGTGTAGTCAAACGAAACAAATTTGAATTGTAATGGTTCAATTTGGATATATATATATATATATATATATATATATATATATATATATATATGTATATGTATTTCCATGTGCAACTGTAATCCATCACCTCTAGAACAAGAGTTGAAAGTCATTCTTTTTTCATCATCAGTGTTCTCAAGTCAAAATTGGTTATCGCAATGATGAGAGTATTTTCCCTTACAGTCCTGTGATAATTGTATATACATAGTTTATCTACTCACTTTTCAGTCATTTAAAACTTCTATAAATTCTCATTGTTGCTAATCTGTTCATTTATTTCCCCAAAAAATCTTTTAGCAAAAAAAAGTAATGAAGTTGGGGATGGCTGAATAAATTATAGCATATTAACAAATTTTAAATGACTGAATTTCTTCACCATATCAGAAAAGAAAACTTGGCACCTAAATTTATGGATTGGATTCTGGATTCAAAGCAAACTTGTTGAATCCTGATCTATTTACTTTTAAGTCCCTTATTTTACACATGAAGAAACAGATCCAGAGTGATTACAATAGTTGATTGATTAAGTCTGTCCTGCTACTGAGTAGCAAAGCTTGAATTGTAAATTAAAAAGAACCTGGTTTTTACAGTAGCTAGAGTTTGAGCCTAGAAGCAGGAAAGCTTGAGTTGATTAGACCCTACTAGTTAACATTTGTTTGCCTGTTTTCTCCTATGTAAAAATGGGGATATCAACAGCCATTTCAGGGTTGTTTTAAGGATTAATGAGATAATTATTAGTGCCTGACACATAATAAGTCTTATATCAACATTATTATTAGCATTATTATTATTTTTCTATACATAATAGTCCTAATAGGGTGCTATACTTGTTTTCTATTTTCTCAAAGAGTTGAAATCCTGTTAGTGTCCTCTAAATATTGGTACCCTGGGACCAACTTTGGTTTGCGTTCTGTTATTTAAGTTTCTGTTTTCCAGAGACCTTCTCTACTAAAAGTTTAATGATTTATTAAAAAAATTATAAATTGGCACAAAATCATACTTGAAAGATATTTTATTGAAAGAAAGTTGTTAAAATTTAGTGATTAGAAATTGGGTGCTTGATTGTTCTTTCTTCCTGTAAAAGGTTCTAGCATTAGTAACTTGCAACATTGGGAAGAACAGCACCCTGAATTATTCTCTTTAATTGCAGTAGTACCATTAATTTGTCTCATTATTTTCTATTAGTATATTCAATAAAGGAAAAGACTCTATTCATTTAATTAAAAGAGCTCTGCCATCCTGGGTTTTTTTGTTTGTCTTAAGAGATGAAAGAATACATTTTAGCTTCTGATACTATTTATTTATGACAGCAAATTCTGCTTCAGTTCTCTGTAAGTCAGGTGTTATTAAGAAAATGCCCATTTTGTTTAGGTTTTTAACTTTATAATCATAATAGTATAAATGTTTTAAAAATAAGTGTTTTCTCAATATTAAATTCAAGAAGCTTAAATTTTTATTGTAGATATTTGCAGATTCTGCTTTCTTTTTTGTACTGTAAAACAGATGGCACATTAACATTGTTCCTTCTAAACAGGAGTATCAGAAGAAGGGTCATTGATTTATGTGGGAAATTGAATGTTAATAAATTGAAACAAACTGGTAGAAAAAAGTAACATAGAATTTACAAGTTAAAAAGGAAAAAAATGGAAAAAAGGACCGACACTGTAGCCCAAATATCGTGAACTGGGTCACTGTGGTCTCTAATTCTTTGCATTTTGAATTTAGTGCCTTCCTTCCTTCCTTCCTTCCTTCCTTCCTTCCTTCCTTCCTTCCTTCCTTCCTTCCTTCCTTCATTCCCTTCCTCCTGCCTGCCTGCTATATATTTATTATTCTTAGTTAAAAAATAGGATGACACAAAAGTCTTAGTGCATATTTAAGTTATTAAAGCTTAGCTCAAGACTATTGGAACACCTTGTGCTTATAAATAGGTTCCTCCTTTTTGAAAACTTTAATTTCAGTGCAAAGATTTTTTTTCACACTGAACATAATGTGTTCAATAGTGGATTCTTAACAAAAGCTAGCAATAATAATAAAATAGATATTGGTTTTTCTAGAAGATAAACATTAAAATTATCCTTCTATAGATTTCCCTTTGGGAAGCCTATTTGGATTCTAAGGGACTCATTGAATATTTCAGTAGAGTGTGGAAAATTACAGGTCACTTTTCAGGGAACATTGATCAACTTGTAATATTATAATGGAAGTTATTCTTCAAAAATATTTATGACCCATGAAAAATTCTTTTATTTTTTGTTTCTTTCCTGACAGAAACATTTGTGTGAAATATGCACTTGTCTTGAAACTTATAAGGACTTATGTTTGTTTTTTTACTCCAATATTTAATGCATGCATCTACTAACTCCTTTCATTCAATATAACTATCTGAAAGACTGCAACTATGTAGAAAAAAAAAGATCAGGATTGTCTGTAAGTCCTAAGGGAATCAGAAACTCCAGGTGGCCATTTCGGATTGTGTCTACAGAAGTCAGTTCCTGCAACAATTATAAAGCTTAATTTTCAGCTGTCATCTATAGTTGAAAATAGAGAATATGTAGTACATCATCTAATAGATCTTTTTTTTTATCTTTCCCTACTACTATTATGGAAAAAAATTCTTAAGTAAATTCATGATCACATTAGATATTGGCCTTTATTTTATTTGTTTATTCTGATCTTGACAAACATCCTCACCAAAGATACTTCCACATAAAAGAACAGAAAAATAGAATGACATATGAAATCATGAAACTATATTATCATTTCCTTTTGAAAAATTTGAAATTTTTAATTGTTTTTTCTTTTTGAGGGGCAATATTATATTTATTCCTCAGTCCCTTCTCAACTGAAAATAAACTTTAAAATACACCTTGTAACTAATAAACATAGTCAGATAAAATAATTCTACATATTAGCCATGTCCAAAAAGGTATGCCTGATTCTTCATAAGTCCGTCACTTCTCTGTCAGTATGTAGGTAATATGCTTGATCATTGATTAGAGTTCTTAAGTCTTTCAAAGTTAACTTTTTGTTACACTACTTTTATTTTGTATGTCATTCTTTTACTAATTTAATTCTCCATAAATTCATACAAATTTCCCCAGGTTTCCCTGAAACCATATTTTTATTCATTTCTTATAGTACAGTAATATTCTTTTGTATTTATATGCCATAATTTGTTAAGCCTTTCCTTAATTGATGGAAACTCATGATGTTGTTTACCACAACAAAAAGAGGTTCTATGAATATTATTGCACAAATGTATATTTTTCCTCTTTCTTTTATTAATTTGAGGTATGAGCCTAATAGTAGTGGTATTGCTCTACGCCAGAGGTTATATATTAAAAATTTTGATACTTTTATGGGTACACTTATAAATTCTTTTCCAGATTGACTGGATTAATTAATAGCTCCAATAGTAGTACATTGTTTGCCTTTTACTTGAAGCCCCTCAATTAATTGTCATTTTTATTTTTATCTTTTGCTAACCTGATGGGTGTGAGGGGAAACCTCTGTTGTTTTAATGACCTGGAGATAGGAGGACCTGAATTTAAATCTCTCAGAGACTTTACATTTACTAGCTATGTGATTTTAGGTAATTAACTCAAATCTGATTGGCTTACATCCAGGGCCATCTCTGATCTATATCTGGCCACTGGACCCAGATGGCTCTAGAAGATAAAGTGAGGCTGGTGACTTAGCAGAGCACCACCTCAATCAAATCCAGTTCATGTGATTTGTTGTGTCATCATTTCTCTGATGACATAGTCTTCTTTAAGGACGAAGGACAAACATTATCATCATCAATGTACATTATTAGTGCACATTATTATGTAACCATTAACATTTTTCATATGACTTTTGATAATTGTTATTTTTTACCTTGGGAACTGTCCATTCATATCCTTTGACCTTTTATCTATTGGGTAATGACTATTTTTTTACAATGGTGAATAACGTTAATGATGTTGACTACATATAAAAATAAATATATTCATAACTGTGGTAATTCATAATAAGACTATTTAGGGAAAAAGAGACTTGGAATATGGAGAGTGTGAGAATCCTGTAGGGAAAAGGAAATTATGTTTGCCAAGTACATGGCCACAATTTTGGGCATTTTCAATGAAAAAGTTTAGACATATAGTTGTCACAACATGTATATATGTATGTGTGTGTATATGTGTGCCTGTATTTAAATATATATATATTGCAACCTAATTGATCACAATAAGAATTATATTATCAACTGGGAAATAGCGCATTGGCAAGTCTTCCTAGTAAATTTATAATATTTGTAAATCAGAGTCAGCTTAGAAGTTATATAGAAATTGACACAATTTTGTTAGTTTCAAAAGCAGAAATTGTTTAATATTCTAACAAAAACAGAAGTGTAAAATAGATGAACATTAGATTACAAATTTTTTTCTTACTTGGATTATGTAGTAGAGTATCCTCTTGGTACAAAAGATATGAGCATTTTCCCTCAATGTTTTAGGAACAGAATCTACAAAGTAGTTATCTTGGCTTTTCATAATGTTCTTACTTAGCTTGTTTTTTTTTTTATTGATCATTATAATACTATGTATATCACCATAAAAGAGAAAACAAGAATTTTATTTGTCTATGTTGGATTTACAATAGATAAGGAACTTTTCCTTAAATTTGTATTGATATTATATTATAAAATTTAAAAATATAAAAGAAAATGACAAGGTTTGGAATAGAGTTTCCTGAAAAACTGAACTAATTGTCCTAGATAGATTCTTGTAGAGTGTTGGAAGGTGAGGGGAAAATCAGAAAGTACTGGAAGAAATTTTAAATGGCCAGATAAGGAAACTGATGTTTACCTTATTGGGCTTCCCACTGTGGGGCAATATGAGACATAAGGAATAGTATGTGTCATTTATTCTCAAGGACTATTGGGAGACTAGCCATCTTACCAGATATATTTTATCCCTAAGGAAAGCGTGGCAAGGTTGCAAATTGGATAGAGCACTGAACATGGAATCAAGAAGACCTAAATTGAAATTCAGTCTTAGACACTGACTAGCTGTATGACCCTAGGCAAGTCACTTAGTCTCTAATTACCTTCATTTTCTCATCTGTAAAATGGGGTTAATAATAGCACCTCTCAGTTATGAAGAATAACTGGAGTAATAATTGTCAAGTGCTTAGCATAGTGTCTGGCATATATTAAGTGCTATATAAATAGTTAGCTATTGTTCGGTAAAAGGGGAGTTAGGATTAAAATGTTTTTTACGATCATCAAAGTTATCAATGACATCTAATTTTCCATAATGAAGAGGGAATAAAAGGGAAATTATTTTTGTTATTCCAGAGATAAACATGGGGGTGTTCTAGTTTCTTCTTATTTTCTGAAATGTGCCTGAAGATAGACAGGTCATCCATCAAATTGTTACTTACATTTGAGGTACATAGTAATTACTTTTGGAGAACTATTAGCAGTAAAAAATGTATCACCATGAATATCACTTAAAATTTTACAGTATTTAGAAGATTGATTATGCAGACACACAGTAGAAACAGCAAGGACCTGATTAGAGGGAAAGAAATGAAAAGAGAAAGAATACTTTATGGAAATTAAAAATTAGAATACGAAGAATTATGATTTGGCTTTATAACACAAGAAATGTTTTTATTGGATGGATAAAATACCTTTCATTTACTATCCCCTTTTAATACATACCATTTACTATTCCCTTTTTAATTCTCTGGTTCTTATATGAGCAATTATATACATATACATTTATGATTTTTTGTGTCTTTTTCTTTTATTATATTGAAAACATTGAAAATAGACATAGTTATCACATCCAATAAAGAATTGGATAGATAGGGGGCCATTTGTTTGTCTGACAACAGAAAAAATAAATCTTGTTTTCTGTAAGGGCATTGTCTTATTGAAAATTTTACCAACATAATTTTGATCAAAATAAGCGTTTGAAAACCTTAGTATTAAGATTCTGACATGAGCCCATTTCAATTATTGGGAGGAAAAGAGATGAGATATTACTGATGGATGGTTTGTTTATTTATGAAGACTGCTTTATGACTTTTCATCCCGGAGAAAATTCCTTTCTGTTGATGATCTTAGCTTGTTCTGGATTGTTATAAGAGCCATGGGAAATGAAGGACTCCCATTGTCATTCTCATAGGGTTTGTGCAGACAACTGAATTGTCAAATACTCAAATGAATGAAGGGGAGATTTGCTTACCACCTAGTTTATTCTTGTCATATTCTCCATGGTCACATTTTCTACTCTGGTTCTGTAGCATATAAAGTTTACATTCCCTGTGGAGGTTCAGAAGGAAACTCTGAGTCAATTTACATAAGGCTTTCTTTTTTTTAAATACTTTTGATTTAATGATATATGATGTCTTAATGTCTTTTCGGATTCTAAAACCTGTGATCCTGAGACTCTATATGAGAGTAATGGAGGGATGACAGACAAAGAATTATATTGGAAAGCAACTTGTATAGAAATTGGGAGGCCTAGATTCTGCAACTCTACAATAACTAGCTCTGTCATTTAACTTGCAAAGACATACATTTCCTCATCTTTAAAATGAGGGGGCTGTAATAAATGATCTCTAACATTTCTTCCAGTTATAACAGGCTATGATTTTATAACTGGAGATAAACATTGGTATAAAGAGAGGTGAGACTAAACTATATAGCAAACATGGTATTTCTATGAGTTGAAAGGTAACTTAAACTTATCTACAGGTCAAACAAAGTAATCTTTATAGTTCTCCACATTCCTTTATTTTCACTTCTCTGGCTATAAACATAAGGATTGTTTCTACTGCATTTTCTGGTTTTTCTGTGTTGGGAAAGACCAATGACATATTTTTGGAAAAGGAAAATTTGGAGAATGAAAGAACTAATAAAGTTTGATTCAAGTGATGCTTCCTTGAAATTTCATTTTGAAAAATGAAACAAGCATTGGTATTATGACTTTTAGAATCATAATATTAGAACTAGTATTTTGTTTACCTACTATCTTCCCCTCCAAAAAATTTTGGAGATTTAAAAAATGAGAAATAGAATATTGGTTTACCTAAGGTCTTCTGGCTAGTTAGGGTTATAGGTTGAATTAGAACCCAGGTAAACTAGTTGCTAATCTAGCATTCTTTTGTTGTACTACATTGGTTACAAATACAGTCTATATTTACAAAATTATTTTGTATTTTGTGTGTTATGTATGGATATGACAATTATACTCAATAGGGAAGCAAGGATGGAATAATGTTTTTTTTTCTTTTTTCTTTAAATTTTCACTTCCACAATTATTGGAAGAAAAGTGAATATAACCATTACTTTATAGTATCAACCTAGAAGTAGTTTAATGTCAAAAATATATTTTAGACTGATAAAGGCTATATTTTATAATATCATAGATTGAAGCTAGAAGGAACCTTAGAGGTCCAACTCTCTCATTTGATAGATTTAAGAAGCTGAAGTTGTGAGTTTGAATAACTGGCCCAGGGTCACATAACCAGTGGGGCAAGATATTTCCTTTTATTTGGTCATTTTGTCATTCTGAAGAGGTAGATATCAGAACTGAATTCTTTCAGTATAGTGCTACATTTTCTTCTAAGATTAGAAAGTTCTTCAAACATGTAATATTTGCACCAAAGGGAAACTTTTTTCTTTATTAAATAAAGGACAAATTCATCTTGTCTACATCTGAAACACAATAAAGCAAAAATTATTCATTATGAATGTCATTTCAGGTCAGAATTTAAGATTTAGGATGAAATAAACTAAGATTATATGAAGTCATAGATTTTTGGTAGATTCATCCCTAGAATAAAAGAGATTTTTAAAATCCTTTAATGAAAACCTCATAATATACTTTGCAAATTTTAAAGCATTACATAAATGCTAGTTGAAAATACATTATTATTACTTCAAAATGCACTTGAAATAATATATAATGGACAGTCAGAGGAGAAACCATCACCAAAAAGCAACAAAAATCTCCTTCCATGAAGATATTTTGGGTAAAAATCATTTATAAATAAAATGCTAAAAGATAGATGTAAATCTATTCATCCAAAAATATAAAAAAACTCACAAAAGGCACCATGATATTTCTTAAATTGATTCTAGATTATTTTTCCCCTAAAAGCAGGATTCATGACAGAAATGGTTAACTTTTCATTTCACCTTACCAATGTTATATGCTGTACAGTATTTTGATTTTTGACTGTTTTGATTCTCTTTTTCCACTCCAAATTTTTTTTAAGTATCAGTCTCTAACTTGGAGATTCTGTTGCTGAAATATACACAAGAATTGAGTTATTGTACTCACTTCTATTACTAAAACTGAGGTAAGCAGTTTGAATTGCAATCAATCCTAAGGGAATCTTCCTCTAATTAGTATGGTTAGGCTTCTTGTCCTCACATTTTTTGACTCCCATTAAAGTGCCCACCCCTGTACAGAGGGACAATTTTATTTACGGTTCACATCTAAGATTTCTCAAAAAAAGAAGGAAATAATAATAATAATAATAATAATAATAATAATAATAATAATAATAATAATAATAATAATAATAGAGATAGCATACCATTTTAATCATATATATAATAGGTAACTTATTCCTGTGTGCTCAAGAAATGTTAAACATAAAAGAATGACAAAACCATATTTGATGAAAATTAACTTAAAACCAGCTTTAGTAATTAAGCTTTGATAGAAACTGCTGAGGGATTGATACTTGTGACAGCGTAATTACATTTTTCCTATCTTACCTCCTGTACCTTGTCTGCTTTTAAAATGACTAGAATTAAAGCACTCCTCTCAGCAGTGAATGACTTCTCCATCATATAGCCTTTCCCCTGCTGCCATTTAGCTCTAACCCAATGGGACCCAAAGTCTTATACTCACAAGAATGCTTCCAGACCTAAGTATTTTAGGGTGCTCATTTGCTTAAGATCAAGAATAGAACAAAAACAATAAAGGAAGTCAGGATTCCATTTGCAAGATTGCCAGTTAAGGTAGTGTTACCTATTTGGATAATATGAGCAAGCTCAACATAATACTAGCGTGGAAGATTTACTTTCACATACTTTCCTGAAATTATATTATACCACATGGAGAGTCAAGAAAATCCTAGATGGCAGCTTTCTCTTCTTTAAATAAACATTGCCTTCCGTCATGGGATTGAGGAATGACCTAAGGACCACTCAACCTTTTCCATATAATTCCAAAATGCCAAGTCTTTTCAGACTTGGATCACAACACAGTCAGAAGAAGCCAGGAAGTTTGTCATCAATGAAAGACCCAAGTAATAAGTCACCATGATTTTGGAATTCCCAGAATTTTCCAGCAGAACTTTGGGAACAGGATCCATCCTGGGAACAGATCCAATAAGCCAATTCACCCTTGCCACATTCATAAGAAAATATTTTTTAATACTTAATTTTCCTTGGGCCATAATCTCCAAAATGCTGCTTGTATTTAAGTTTTTTAATGAGATCATCTTTTCAAATTTCTATTTCCAGTTTGGCAACAACAACTTTATATCTTAAATTAAACATAGTAGATTTAGCAAATGTAACACTGACAGAAAAGGAAGAGCAAATAATTTTTCATTCAGTATTAATCTTATTAAAATGGTTTCTTAAAATTAATGAATATTCATGAAATCTCTTTTAGCAATAGATTAGGTATCATGATATGTGAACCAGAAGAAGAACATTTTAAGGATCATTCTGCAAAATAGGGGGAGGAAAGGTAAGAAGCTTATGGCTTCTGTGAACAAGTATAAATGTTAAACTGAACATGTACTGAAGGTATTCGTATTCCTCATCTGTGGCAAAAGTATGTGTATGTATAGACACATACACTTTCCAGAAACCCTAAAACTATGGTAAAAATCATATTAAAAAAAATCTTTTCTTACCCTTCAACACTATTTTTAGACATGTCATTGTTAGTTTAAGAATATAAACATTAGGGCAACTAGGTGGTGCAGTAGATAGAATGCTGTCCCTGAAGTCAGGAGGATCTGAGTTCAAATTTGGCCTAGGATACTTAAAAATTACTTAGCTGTGTGACCTTAGACAAGTCACTTAATCCTATTGCCTTGCCAAACAAAAAAAAACCCCAAAGAATGAAACATTTATCATATCACAACATGAGATACTGATGAGTATCATCTTTAATATTTTAAATTTAATAGTATTTCATATTTAGACAATAATTATAAACTTTCATTGAAGTATTTAACATTTGTCAGTAATGGAATTAAACATGTTGAATTCTAAAAAATGGAATATTAGGGTTTTTTTTCAATTTGTGACAAGGAAAAATGAAGATATATAAAACACTGCCTTTATAGTAAAACAAAGAAAATTGTAATATTTTAATTTCTATTGTTTTATTTACCAAGTGGTTACAAAAACAAACAGCATTATTTTTGGACTAATTTTGTGGAAGACCCAGACCTTCCAAGACTTTTGTCTCTCTTATAGAGAACTCTGATTCAGGAGACTCAACAAGAAGCCGTTTCTCTCTGTTTCCCTTAGAATTTTACTCTGGTGAAGTCGCCAAAATGAAGCTTTAATATGCCTTCATATCTTGGTTTATCAAGATATAGATAAGAGGGTAGTACTAACAAAAGTAAATCATAAGAAGTCCTTTTTTACTTTCCTTAATTGACAGCTTTGTAAGGCTTTAGTACTCTGTGTTGAGGGATTTAATCCCCCCAAACTGTCTTTGGTTATATGCTCAGGATAAGAAATTGATCACTATATCAGCAATTTTCTTTTAGGCAGCTAGGTGGTGCAGTGGATTGAGAGTTGGATCTGAAGTTGTAGTTCAAATCCAACCTCATATACTTACTAGTTCTGTCACTATAGGCAAGCCAGTTAAGTTCTGCATCAATTTCTTCAACTGTAGAATGAGGACAAAGATACCAGGGTTGTGGGGAGGATCAAATGACATCATAATTTTAAACATTTAGCACAGTCCTTGAAACATAGACATTACTAAATAAATGCTTATTCCCTTCTTTCCCCTTCCCCTTTTTAAAACTCTATCACATCATTCAACCAGCTTTGAATTGTTTGTTAATATATTAAAATATTTTTCCTATGAGAAACTGCCTGAATAATTTACCCAGGAAGGGTGATATATTCTGGAACTCACTAGCTGATGCAGGTAGTAGTGAGTTATTATAATCTCTCATTTTAAGGAGAAACCTGAATAACTTTATCATGACAATAGTGTTTTTAAGTTATGGTTTGTGTGAAAGTCTTAATAACTCTTTCTTACTGAGAGAAATTATATTTCTCACCTCAAGTGGTTAATAACTCACAGTTGAGTATGTTAAATGTTCACTTACATCTCTATAACATATTCCTCTGCTCAGATCATAGACTTCATGACCCTCTTTTTAACATCATGTGTGGTCATAGGAAATATGCTTGCATTATAGATACTATGTTCTATTTGAATTTTCCTGTGATATTATGAGATTTTTTTTGCTGGGGGGAGATATATAACTTCATTTGAAGAATTTACAAATTCATAACATGTCATTTCTCTATTACTTTTTTATGTGAATAATATATTTTCATTGATTAAGGGAGGGTACAAGAAAAGGAAGAACATTAAAAGGGGAATAAGATTAAAGGGACATGATTTGCTGGAAGAAAATGACCTACTTGATAGTTTGCTTAAGAATGGCCTTATCAGTACTTTATAAAACTTAACTTACTACTTTTAGGACATTTATAAAATCAAATAATCACAAAGCCAGAAGGCATTTAGAGAGCATTTAATCCTATGTCCTTATTTTTCAGATGATAAGATTAAGACTGAGAGAGGTTGACTGTCTTCTAGTCACATATTTTTTTAACTGGCATAGTTTAACATAATTAAATCAAAATAGACTTTTAATACTTGATGAATTCAGCATAAATATTGTAAAAATATTTTGGAAAATATAGTTCAGAAGTAAGAAATGAAATAGTTCTATCACTAGACTACACAGAAGTCCCATCATCATGAGAGAATTTCAAGCTTTTGAATACTGTAAGCAACAAATAACATCACAAAAAGGTGATTGTATTTTCAGAAACAGAACATGATCAGTTGTTGATTTGAGACTTATTTTAGCAAAGAGAAAAAAACAGGTAGTAAGCTGGAAGGAAGATTAAAAATGAATTGATATGGCCTGCAATTGTTGCAACTCCAACTTTATTTAAGATGTTGACACGAAAACTGGGAAATGGATGAAAGAATACCCATTGATACAAATTGTCATCATTTTCTAGATAAATTTAACTGATATTATCATCATAACAGGGAGAACAAAAGAATATATATATATGTATATATACATATATATATATATATATATATATATATATATATATATATATATATATATATATATATATATATATAGTTTCAGCTAGCAAACCTTTCATTTCCTTGCCAATAAGAGATAGGATAGCTAAGAAAAATATCAGTTTTATATATAAATTGATTTGTGAAATTTCATGGAGGAGAATAATGGAAGATTATAAGTGGCATGACATATGAAATCATGGAGGGAAAAACAAATTTATAGGAAACTTGGTGAAAACTTAACTAGGTCATCCTGAGAGTATTTTACGCGTGTGCCTGAACAGAAGATACCAGACATACAGAAGATGGAGATCAGTAAAGGTTTTTATAACTAGTTAAATCAAGTCAACAACATTTCTTAAGTACTCTGTGCCAGCCACAATGCTAAGCATTGGGGATACAAAGAAAGGCATTAAAAAAAATCTTTCCTCTAAAGTAGCTTACTGTCTGTCTAATGGAAAGGAGGAGGAAAACATGAAAATGATAATGTCCTTTAACAGCTTCCCTTGATTTTCTCTGTTTGTTGTTTGGTCCTTTATCCAATAGTCCTGACAGGTAAAAACTTCCACATATACCTAACATGTTTATGATGTCACTTTTTATGTCTAAATCATGTATGCATTTTTGACCCTGTCTTGGCATATGGTGTGAAACATTGGTTTATACATAGTTTCTGCCAAATTTCTTTCTAGTTTTCTCAGCAACTTTTGTCAGAGTAAATTTTTGTCCCTAAAGCTAAGATTTTTGGGCTTATTAAACAGGAAATTATGATGGTCATTTAGTACTAAGCCTGATCTACCCCTCCATTTCATAGCCAGCAACAGATCATATTTTTTTTTTTGCAAGGCAGTGGGGATAAGTGATGTGCCCAAGGTCACACAGTTAGGTAATTATTAAGTGTCTGAGGCCGGATCTGAACTAAGGTCCTCCTGACTCCAAGGTCAGTGCTCCAACCACTAGTGCCACCTAGCTGCCCAGTACCAGATCATTTTAATGATTATCACTTTGCAATAAAGGATGAGATCTGGTACTTCTAGGCCATTTTCCTTAACATTTTTTGACTCCCTTGACATTCTTGACATTTTGTTCTTCAAAATGAATTTTGTTATTACTCTTTCTAGCTCTATAATCATTTTTGGTGGAAGAATTTTTTAAAAAATTGTTTTATAGGGGTAGCTAGGTGGCACAGTGGATAGAGCACTAGCCCTGGAGTCAGTACCTGAGTTCAGATCCGGCCTCGGACACTTAATGGCTGCCTAGCTGTGTGGCCTTGGGCAAGCCACTTAACCCTATTGCCTTGCAAAAAACCCCTTAAAATTGTTTATATATATATATATATATATATATATGTAAATATATAAATTTATATTATATAATTGCAAGATGGACTTCGGGTACTTTGTAAAGATAGAGACATAAAGATTTATAAAGTATTTAGTATACACACACACACATATAATGTATGCATGTATATTTAAAGATGTGTATGCAATCCTCCACTGAACTCCTTTTTTTATAATGGGGTCTAAGGACCTGAACTGTATGGAGAACTGGGTTGATGGAAGTAGACCTTTTAAGAACTGGCTTAGTTCCAAAGATGTAAATAACATATCTAGATCACTTAAGCAAAGTGGGATAACTATTCTGATGCCTTCCTTGGTCCTTGTTTGGCAGGGAATGTGGCAACATTCTACAACTTCATTACTGATTCTCCAGGACTAGGGTTGATGACTAGATAAGGAAGAAGAAAAGTCTTAGTGAATGGGAGGAAAAGGAAGAGTAGCTATCATTTAAAAATAAAGGAAAATTGGGCTCTAAACAGGAATGCTAAATATTTTAGTAGCTTTCAAATTTTAGTGCTATCTCAAAATTATAAAAATTGTTTCTGAATGGGAGGCTTTTGTTGACTTATGGATAAAAGGATTGCATGAGGAGTAGGCGAATTGGATCACACACACACACATATATGTATATATATGTGTATATATATATTAATATATATATATATATATATATATATATATATATATATATATATATATATATATATATATCTTAGGGAAGGACAGATTAAAAGTGAAAATTAACCTTAACCCCAGGTATTGCTATTTCTGTGAGCTACCTAGTATAGTGGAATTGAGTTGTTCCAAGTGTGGGGTGACTAATAAAATCATAAACTTGCAGCCCAAATATGCCAGTGTGTCCATGAATTAACAGCTATGGTTGTGGCAGCCATATTGCTTGTCAATAAATTAATCAATAAATAAGAATGTATTAAGAACCTATTATGAATTGTACTAAGAACTGGGAATACAGAGACAGAAAAGAACCAGTCCCAACCATCAAGTATAAGATGTGGAGATAAGTGCAAATATGTTTTATATATACACAAAGCAAATATAAGATAATTTATTTCTGTAAGGGTTGGGAGGCCATACAGTGGTAGAATCAGGAAAAAAAACATAAAACAGGGTTCTTAAGCTTTTGTGTGTGTTGTGGATCCCTTTGGAAGTTTAGTGAAGTCTATGGACCCCTTAGAATAATGTTTTTAATTACATTAAATAAAATATATGATTACAAAGGAAATCAGTTGTTTAAAGTTATCAAAGTATATATTTTAACAAGACAAATGGAATAGCTAATTAATTATTTCAAAACATTAATGAGTGAAAACAGAACCTGATTTCTTTTGATGGCAAAGTCATAGGTTCAATTAGGTACTAGTGTTGTTGCCTTTTTATATAATGCAAAAAATATTAAATTAAATTTCAGTTTATACCTTAGTCATATAAAGATGCATTTAATTTCTTATTTTTTCTTAGACCCTTTGAAATCTTTTCTGGAAACCTCAGGTTAAAATCTCCCTGGTATAGAAATTTGTGATCAAGTTGAGTTTGGAGGGACACAAGTAAGGGATGGTTGTGGTGAGGTTGTTCATTAATGGCATATGGTATAGGCAATGAAAAGGAGCAAAGATAGGAAATGGAGTGTAATGAATGAGGAAGAAAAAGGAAAGTTTGACTTCGTGGAGTATGGAAAAGGAAGGAATGTTGTTTGGTAATGGATGATGAAATAGAGTTAACTCTGTTCTTCGATAGCATTTATTTAGTTTTATAGGTGTGAGGTAGTATATCAGAGTTGTTTTAATTTGAATTTCTCTAATCAGAATGATTTTAGAGAATTTTTTGAAATGATTATTGATAGCTTTGATGTCTTCTGAAAACTGCCTTTCCATATCTTTTTTATCATTTTTCAACTGGGGAATGGCCTTTAGTTTTTTTTTTTTTAAATTTGGGTCAGTACCCTAGATATTTGAGAAATGAAACTTTTATAAGGGATATTTGCTGAAAAATATTGCCTTAGTTTCTTGTTTTCTTCTAATTTGGGTTGCATTAGTTTTGTTTTTGCAAATTTTTAAAATTTCATGTAATTATTCATTTTATTTCCCATGATCTTATTATTTGGTCAAAAATTCTTCCCTTATCCTTAGATCTGACAGGTACATATTACCATGCTTCCCTAATTTACTTATGATAGCAATCTTGGCACCTAAATCATTCATTTTATTTTGGTATATTGTATGAAATGCTGATCTATGCCTAGTTTCTTCCAAACTATTTTCTAGTTTTCCCAGGAATTTTTGTGAAAGAATGACCCCTAAAGCTTGGATCTTTATGAGTTTATTAAACACTAGATAACTATGGTCATTTATTACTGTGTATAATCCATTATCAGCTAGTACAAAATGGTTTTGATGATTACCACTTTGCAATATAGTCTGAAATCTGCAACTATAGCCTATAAAATAATTCTTTGGTACTTTGAGTGATTGGTATGAAATTGCATAAGTAAATTGATGTAGACAGACTATTCTGTCTTGACCTGTCAATGAGCAATAAATATTTCTCCAATTGTTTTGATCTATTATTTATAGTCTGAAGTGATTTTAAATAGAATTTCTCTTAATATCTCTTCATGCTGGGTTCTGATGTATATAGAAATGATGATTTATTTAGGTTTATTTTATATCCTTCAACTTGCTAAAGTTGACAACTGTTTCAACTAGCTTTTTATTTGGTTCTAGAGTTCTCTAAGTATACCATCATATCATCTCCAAAGAGGGATAGTTTTATTTCCTCAACTGAATATTTTTATTCCTTCCATTTCTTTTTCTAAACCTTATTGCTGTAGATTTACAGTATGATATTGAGTAATAGTGGTGATAATAAACATCCTTGATTTACCCCTATTCCTACTGGGAAGGCTTAAGTTCATTCCCATTATCGATCATGTTTGCTTTTAGTTTTAGATAGAGCTTATCATTTTAAGAAAGAATCCATTTCTTTCTATGTTCTCTAGTGTTTTTAATAGGAATAAGTGTAATATTTTGTCAAAGGCATTTTTGCATCTACTGAGATATTCATATGATTTTTCTTGCTTTATTACTGATATGGTCAATTACACTGATAGTTTTCCTAATATCCTTGCATTCCTGGTCATAGTATATGATCTTTGCCATATATTGATTTGCTGTTATGGGGATTGGGATATTGTTACGAGCTTCAGAATTTTTCACATTGCTATTTTCAGAGCTTAGTTGGGAGGTTTAGAATTTTTCAGTGTTTCCAACATGATATGATTAGGAGAGAGATATAATCACTGCTCTCTTGGTCTGAACACTCCAGGAAGGGCCCCTGATCACTTGTGACTGACAATACTGCTCCACAGACTCCCACTCTCTCTTGACCAGAAGTGCTCCTTCATGAGTATAGATAACGGATTTATCAAACAACATCTGGTCTTGTGTCCACTGGTAGAATCAGGTTCCTCAGTAATCATTTTTTTTTTCTGACTAGTTCCCAGATCCAAACTGTCTCTTGCTTGAGAGTTCCCAAAACTACTGATACTTCTGTTGCCACCACCTAGTTCCATCATTGGTGTTTCATCTATGTAGATTCCTGACCAGCTATGACCCATGTCACAGATTTCTCTTTTCAACCCATCCCCCATTGTCTTGAGCTAGAAGAATGTTTCATTCTGATCTTTTGTAGACTTTGCCACTCCAGAATTTTATTTGAGGTATTATTTTAAAGTTCTTTGGAGGAGAATGTTGGGAGATCTCACCTGAGTGCTTTCTCTAATCTACCACCTTGATTCCATTCTTTAAAAGTATCCTGTCATTCTTTTTATGTGACTATCTTAATTATCTTTTAACAATCAATACTCTGATTTATTTTATTGTAGTGTGGATGTAATTTAGATCTTTCAGTGAATGAATTTATTCACCATTGGACATAGATCTGATAGTAAGTTAAATTAATATTTATAAAAGTCTGAAGAACTATCAGATTTTTAGTATCCTCTTCCTACTTTCCAAACATTTTGCCATTATTATTTACAGGTAGAAAGTCATATAGGACTGAGTTGTTCTATATTTGTCAGATGCATAGGTCATATATAGTAAAAAAATAATAATTCAAAACTGATAGACTAATCCTCTTGTGAAAATGTTTCCATACTTTATTATGTTGGTGCTCAGAAAACACATAATGATTTTTCTCACATCCATTGTAGAAGCCTTTTTCAGCTTTGAAGGACCTGCCAGAGCTTGTGATTCTGTACTGTAGAAATAGAAACATCAGGGTCATCTTCCATGTCATGATGCAGCTTCAGAGGCTTCATCATTTAGTAGGGTCATTTAGAGGAGGGAGATTTTCATGATAGAAATTATTTAATAAAGCACCCAACTATCTGTAAAAATATATCTTATTGATTTTCCAAGAACACTACTGTATTTTAGAAACAAAACAAAACAACTATTTATATTGAGAAGTACGAAGGAAAAGGGTAGTGCATGAAAGATGAGAAAGGGAGAATCACAATAATGCCAAATAATGTGAGAGACCTTATTAAAGTTAAATGAAATTTTGATTAATGTAAGGATTCTGTTCAAATAATAATATTATAGGGGACTGCGCAAAAGCATTTAAGAATGTTTTCAAAATGTACTTGCACAAATACCAGGAAATGAATGCATTTATATTAAAACCACTTAATTATTGCATGTGGATTTTCTTCTTTATTTGTTCACTAGTAAGGACTCCTTGGTTACTATAGATGTTTAGAATTATCTCTTCTTTGAATTGACATAATCCTTTGAGAAAGTAAACAGTGTCTTATTAAGAACTAAAATTTTAGACTTTTAGAGTTATATGATGATATGATCATTTATATGACATTTAGCTTTGACAATGTAAAAACTGGTTAGGGCATAAAACAAGTTGTCTCTGGGTATATGTGTAGCTTGTTTTTAATGTAATAGCTTTTTGAATATTTTATAAATTAATTTTTTTCTAAGTTATATTTGTAATATTTTTAGGGGAGTTAGGAAAAAAAACACTTTGCCCTGAATCCTTTTTTTAAAAAATTCCCTTTTAGAACATACCTTGCATTCACTTATGTCATTTATATCTTTTAATTCCTTGGGAATTTTCATGTATATTTAAACTATTATACATTTTATTCTGTGTTATCTTCCTGTAGAATATAAATTTCCTAATCTCATTATGTATGGAGTCACACATATAAAACAGAAATATGGTCATTGTCCATGATAAACTTGAATTTTACTGTGATTTAACAGATAAGTGTAACATCCATTTACTAAGAAATGAAAATAATGTAGAGGTTGCTATTCAGATTTATGGGTTTCAAATGAAGAGAGATTGCTGGGAGAAGATGGCAGAGGGAGTAGGGCCTGAAATTGCAGGTAGCACTTTCAAATAGTATACCAGCTTTTCTTGACTGTCAGAAGAGTGATCACCATTAGAAAAGGTAGCAAAGGATGAGATATCTAGAGGAAAATCAAGTCCTTTTCAGTGGGGGAAGATGGAAAGTGAGTAAAGGAATCTAGGGTTAAGAAGAGTTAAACAATGTAGTAGGAGTACTAGAGGGCAAACTATAAGGGGATGGCTAAACTACATAGGAATGAGGCTGTGGGAGAATGGGGAGTCTAAGCAATGAGTTAGCCACAGGAGAGGGGAGCAGTAAATGTGCTAATGCTGCTGCCTTAAATCAAGTCAAAATTTCTCATTGGATTGATTATTGGTGTGAAGACACCTATGTTTACAGTGACTTTCAGGGATAAACAAACTTTTTCTTTATCCAAAATTGGTCTTTTTCTTTTCTTTCTAAAAGTAGTAAGTTGGGAGAGACATTGGCTTGGATAACTGGATATTCTGAATGAAACAAAGATGAAATCATATTGTTTGATTAAAAATTATTTTCTTTTAAATTAAAAAAAAGGCAATTAGATGCCATTTTGGATAAAACAGTAGCCTTGGATTCAGGAGTACTTAATATCTGTGTGACCCCAGGCAAATCACTTAACTCTGATTACCTCAAAAAAATGATCTGATTATTTGTCTTCTTACTACAAATCAGTAAATTGGGACCTTGAAAGAACTGATATACCTAAGGTTACTAATGGTAAATAGCAGAACCTGAATTTTAAAAAATAGTTTCTTCTGAATCTCATGTACTGAGAGATGGGAGCCATGTTTCACCATTCACCCTCTAATAAAAGTTATAAAGTTTTTCAGTGTTGCTTCCTACACATTATTGGAATCAAATGTAAATTGTTCTGCTTATTCCATCTTCATGCATTTCTATGAATTGCTTTTTTTCCATGCAATAATATTTAGTTATATTAACATACCGGTTTATTCAGTCATTCCACAACTGATTGGTACCCATTTTACTGCCAATTATAATTCTAATTTTGTCACATGCAAAAATAATCTCTCTCTTTTTTTGTCTCTCTCTCTCTCTCTTGCTCTCAAACACACACACATTTATATACATACATATATATATGTGTGTGTATTGCATATTTATTGTACATCTGGGTAGTACAGTGAACAGAGTACCACGTCTGAGTCAGTAAGACTTGAGTTAAAAATTCAGATAATAATAACACCCAGCAGGGGTGACTAGGTGGAACAGTGGATAGAGCACTGACCCTGGAGTCAGGAGTATCTGAGTTCAAATTCCGCCTCAGACACTTAATAACTACCTAGTTGTGTGGCCTTGGGCAAGCCACTTAACACTATTGCCTTGAAAAAAAAATAATAACACCCACCTCCCAGGATTATTGTGAAGGTTAAGTGAGATAAGAATTATAAAGTGCTTAGTACAGTGCCTAGCACATAATAAGAGCTCTATAAGTATTAGTTATTGTCCATTTATATGGAACTTTTTCAGTTATAGCTATAAATATAATCTTTTTCTCCAGTCTTAACCTTCAGTTTTGCATCTCCAGAACTTCTATAGACATCTTAAGTTCAACATACTCTAAACTAAATTCATTTATCTTTCTTCCTTTACCCTCTGGTTTTTAAACTTTCCTATCACTGTTGAAGATACTATCAGATTAGTAGAAATTCAGACTTGTAACCTGGATATCATCATTGACTCCTCCCTCCTTTCTCTCATCCCCCATATTCAATCTGTTGCCAAGACCTGTTGATTTTATCTTTGTAACATCTCTTTTTTATGTCTTCTCTCCTCTGCCACTGAAACCATTCTGGTCTGAGCTCTCTTCACTTCATTCTAGGACCATTTCAATAGTCAGATAGTTGTTTGCCTGATAGGTGTTTTCCCACTCCATCCCTACTTCACTATCAAATTGAGTTTCCTAAAGTCCATGATTTGCCATGTTGCTTTTTTACTCACACTCTAGTGGATCTCCATCACCTGTAGGATCAAATATAAAATCATATGGTGTTCAAAATCATTCATAACTTAGCATTCATTCTTTACTTTTCCAGTCTTCTCACACTTTTTATTCTTGCTTCTTCTTACCCTTACTATGTATTCTTCCATCCATTGACACTGAGTTCCTTGTTGTTCCTCAAACAACACAGTCCATATCCTGATCCAGGGAATGTTCATTGACTGTCTTCCATGCCTGCAATAATCTTCCTTCTCTTCTCCACCTTCTGGTTTCCCTAGCTACCATCAAATAAAATTCCACCTTCTAGGGAAGTCTAAATCCCTTTTAATTCTAGCGCCTTCCCCCTGTTGATTATTTACAGTTTTAATACATGTAGCTTGTTTGGGCATTAATTCTTTGCATCTTGTCTCTTGTTTACCTTTCTTTACCCCTAACATTAGCAGTGACTGACACATAATAGGTTCATAATATATATTTATTGATGGGTTGACAGACTGCTTTTGACCTTCATGGGATATTCTATTTATTACTCCAGAATGACTACTTATTTTATAATGGTAACTTAAAATGCCCATTTTTAATATGAACTAGTTTCACAGGGCTTCACTTTTATTTCTAAAATGCTAATGGTCAGCATTGTCCAGTACTGAATACAATGTAAAGTACAGCCCCTGCCTTGTAAGATAAGGGGAGGCTGGCCATTAACACTAAATGGAGAATAGCATTGAAGTACTCACCAGGGTATCTTTCAGGCCAGTTGGGATGCTTAGTAATAATGCAGACAGTTACCTCTCTGCTAATTGGTTGGAACGAAATTTTAATTTTGATGCATTTACTCACCAACAGAAATGCCTAAGTAAAAGAGAAAACATTAAAGTTAAAAGCAAGTGGGAAGGTATATTACAAAGTTTTAGAAAAAATGTTTAGGATGAGTGCTTTTTCCTTTCTGATTTGAAAATTAAAAGAAGAATTTAGGGTTGGCTCTTTTATTTGTATATTTTTCTGATTTCTTTCAAATGTAGGAACTAGAAAAGCTCTTTTTCTGAAAAAGTAGTCAAAAATCAATGAAAAGTCAATGATTTTGATTACAGATGAACTGCAAAGTAAAATTCATAGCCAGGAGTATTGGTCACATAGTGCAATATGTATATATATACATATATATATATAGTAACAATAATAACATTCTTAAATATATCTATTGAAGATGCAAAAATAATTGTGTGTCTTTGAAAAAATTCTATTAAATACATCTGAATTTATGAACATCAAATGCTTATAACCAAAACAAAATAAACAAAACCAAAAACCTGCCTGAACCTTCATGTGATTCACAAGTTCTCTGTTTTCATTGTGTTATTTACTTAGGTGATCCAGCTTTTTCCAGTAATTAATCAAGTGTTAACTACCTGTTAACAGAGGAACAAGTAAAAGGAGTGTTGGGTGGGAAGGCAACAGAGGGAGGTGAGTTGTTCTACCCTAGAATTTGTCATTTTACTCCATTGTACTCTTTGGTTATTACAGATTTATCTTCATAGCCTTGCTCCAGACTTGGAATATGTAGTTATCCTTAATATGTTGCTGAGATTTCTGTCAGTTAACGGCCTAGGGACAGAAGTAGGAGAAAAATTGCTACAAACTCTTTATATTGGCTATTAGTTTTTCATGGAATTTATCAAAAATATTTGTCTCTCTAGATGGCTTAAAAGATTTTCTTAAGGTGATTTTTTCACTGTCTTCATTTGTGTCTGATCTGATTGCTGTTTGCTGTCATCTATTTTTTGTATTGAATCTAAGAAACAACAGCTAGTTTAATTATTCTCTAAATGGTATAATTTCTGATAAAAGATGGAGAAAGCTGCTCTAAAATATAAGAAACACAATAGACAAAGAACATCTGCTCTAAAATATAAGAAACACAATAGACAAAGAACATCTGTGTACAAGTTGAGATCTTTGTAGATAATGGAGAAAAATCACTAGATCGACTTTAATTTTTTTTAAGATATTAAAAAAATACACCATTCCTTCCTCAAAAAAAACAAGTCAAGAAACAAAACAAAGAAATGGACAAATGCTATATCAACCTACAAAAGCATACAGTCAACACAAACTTTATTATACATTTTGGATCAGTGGTCCCCTAAACCTGTAGCACGCATTTCAGTACCAGTTTTCCCATGGAGTTTTCCCATGAATGAACAAGAAGAAGCCAAAGTACAACTCTGGATTAGATTGGCTCTCATAACTCAGGACAATAATAGCAGATTGAACCTTTAGAAAATTCTTGAAGTATCTTGAACAACTATCATCCCTAGGTTTCGCCCTAGTTATTTTATATGTCTTTCCATCCATCCATCTAAACATCTATCTATGCACCTATGTATGTATGCATGCATGTATGTGTGTATATATCTACTATGTCTTTCTGTCTATCATTTTAACATGATTATTTAAAGCATGTTTTATTGCTACTTTTGCCTTTATTTAAATCATTTCATTTCCTCTTCTGCCAGAATTGAACTTCTGGCAGATATGATAAAGGAAAAAAAGCACAAATTTCCAGCATGGTAGACATACCTGATAAAGTTTATAGTGTTCTATCCTAAGTCCCACCTCTCTGCCAGAAAATGTGAAGTTTGTACTTCAATATCCTTCTCAGGAATCTTTGCTAGTTGTTTTGTTCAGATTTCAATCTCTTTTACTTATCTGATCATTGACATTTTTTGTTGTTTATAAATGTATTGTTTTCTTAGATCCAGATCAGTTTATTCAGATCTTCCAATGTTTCTCTAAAAATGCTATTTGCCATTTTTTATTTCATTATATTTATAATGACTGATTAAAAGCTCCTCATATCCTTTGACAATTTACAGATTGAGCAATAGTTCTTGGTCTTATGTAGGTAATTGAAACATTTCTATATATATTTTGGACATTAGAACTTTATTAGTGATATTTAGTGCAAATATTTTTTACTCTATTTTTCATGTAATATTATTTTTGCCAATTTTATTTTTAAAAAATTTTAAGTTTTAAATAGTCAAAATGGTTAATTTTATCTTTTATCATCTCTCTATAAGATTAAGATCTCACATATTTCTAGTTGTGAATGGTACCTGAACTAATTTTTTCTAATTTCTTATGCTATTATTTTTTAAAATTCAGAGTCCATTGGAGTTTATTATAAATATTATAAGAGATTTTTATGTAAATATAATTTCAGTTGAATTGCTTCCAGTAAATTTCTAGCAAATCTTATTTTAAAAAGGGGGAGGGATTCCTTCCCTGAAAAAAAATTGTTCTTGAATTTGTTAAACACTAGTTTCCTGGGATTTTTAATTGTTTCTGCTTCTTGCATAATTCTGTTCTACTGACTTATTTTTCTATTTTTAAACTAATATCCAATAGTTTTGATGACTATTGCTTTATAATATAATGATAAATCCTTTTTTACTTGTAATTTTTCTCATTTTTCTCTTGATATCTAGATTTTTTAAAATTCTTACAAGTGAATTTTTGGTTTATTATTTTATCTAGTTGCAAAAAATATCCTCTTGTTGATTTGCTTGGAATAGCACTAAATTTTAAAGTCAGTTTGGCCAGTATTGTAATTTATTATATATATATATATAGGTTTGGCCAAAGCAAGAGCAGTGAGTAATTTTGTCTTCAATAAATGTCTCCCTTTATTTCATTTATTCATTTATTTCTTAGTTTTTGCAAGGCAAATGGAGTTAAGTGGCTTGCCCAAGGCCACACAGCTAGGTAATTATTAAGTGTCTGAGACCGGATTTGAACCCAGGTACTCCTGACTCCAGGCCAGTGCTTTATCCACTACGCTACCTAGCTGCCCCTCCCTTTATTTTTTATGAAGACTGTTTTATAATTGTATTTGTATAAAGGTTGTGTATATCTTGATAAGTTAACACCTAGATGATGCTTGAATTTGGGGTATTTTGATGTTGCCTTTCAGGTAGCCCAATTATTCTTAAATTACCTCTTCTTAATCTATTTTCCAGTCCAGTTTTTTCCCATGTTATTTCATATTTCCTTATATTATTTTACTCTTTTAAGTTTGTTTTATTCTTTATTGAGATATTGTGGAATAATTAATTTACACTTGCCCAATTCTAATTTTAATGAATTATTTAGTCTCTGGGCAGTACTATTTTATTATTCTTTCTTTTTTTTTCTTTTCTTTTTTCCAATCACATAGAGAGATAATTTTCAATATTCATTTTTGTACACTTTGAGTTCCACATTTTTCTCCTTCCCTTCCTTCCATCTCCCCTGCCCAAGACAGCAAGTAATCTGATATAGCTTATACACAGACAATCATGTTAAGCATATTTATATATCAGTCATGATATGAAAGAAGAATCAAAACAAAGAGGGGGATTGTGAGAAAGAAAAAAATAAAAATAATTTTAAAAAGTGAAAAAATAGTATGCTTTGGTATGCATTCAGACTCCATCATTTTTTCACTGGATGTGGACAGCATATTCCTTTACAAATATTTTGGTATTGTCTTTGGTCACTATTGTTGAGAAGAACTCTATCAGAGCTGATCATCAATTCTGCTTTTTAAGTTCTTTTCTTCAGTGAATAGGCCAATTCTGTTTTTAAAGATATTTTCATTTTTATTTTTGCCTCTTTTACCAAATTTTTACTTCTCTTTTTATAATTTTCTTGCATTATTCTCATTTCTTTTCCCGTTTTTATTCTCTACCACTCTTTTTTTTAACTCTTCCAGGAATTCTTGTTGGGTTTGGGATTAGTTAGCAGGTTTCTTTGAGGCCAGGCATGTTGTTTGTCTTCTGAATGTGCATCTTTTTCTTCCTTTCCATCATAGTGTATTTTCACAGTTAAGTTCTTTCTTGCTTGCTTATTTTTTTCAGCCTATTTCTTGACTTTGAACTTTATGTTTAAGTTGGGTTATGCTCAGTTCAGAGTGATGAGGTACTGTTCAAGCTTCAGACTTTTCAATAATGACTGTTTTCACAACTAGTTCTAGGGATCTGTAAGTTTTTGATGCATGTGGTGTGTTTCAGGGAGAGGTGTGGTCATTCTCTTCTCGTTTGTGTTCTGTTGTTAACCATGAAAGGTTCCTTCTTCTCTGTAGTTGGCCCTGCAATTGCTAATAGGTTCCTTGTTCCCTTGTGATTGATCACAAGCACTTCTCTCCATCCTGGAACTGTGACCTTGAAATCTTATGAATAATAGAGTTGCCAGTCAGCACGAGCTGCACCGAGTGCCAGCAAAGTATTCCATGTAATCTTTTTCTGACTACTTATCCAACCCCTTTATTGGCTCCTAAAGCTCCTGAAACTATTGTCCCTGGCTCAGCTGCTTTCAAAGCTCACTGCAGATGCTTTTGCCCCTCTCTGGCTGCCTCTCATTCAGAAAGTTTATCTTAGACAAGAATAGACTAGGAAAAAAGTCTCACTCTGATCTTTTGTTGGCAAGAATTATAAATTCTGCCTTGGATTTATGAATTATTTTTCTCTTACACATAGGAAATTTTCTTCCAATCCTTTATTTTCAATCCTTAGGTGTTATCACAGACTAATAATGGTGCCTATACAATAAATATAAGTGATCTGGATGAAATCATGTTCTTGTTCCAATGGGCTAAAGTTTATCTTAGAACCTGAGGATCAGCCTTTGCACATTGTAGTGTATATTATTTGGAATCCTTCAAAAGAAAAAAAACTGAACTGGAAAAAAAATAAAGTTAACCAAATTAATCCATGGTTCCCTATTCATAATTAATTTTACCTTTTTATTTGTTAAATATCACAGTAGACAGGGAAGGATGTAAGAAGTTTTTTTTATGCCTTTCTGTTTCTTAATGCATCTTTGCCTTCCTTCCCAGCCCACTCAGGATAATGATTATGGCTTCCTAAACCATTTCAGACATCACTAACAAGTTTCTCCTATTCAACATTGAACTTGTTCAATACTGAAATGTGTACTATATGCTCTTTTTTATTCCTGTGGTAATAAATAATATGAAAAATTAATCTTTGCTAATAGAATTCAGTAGGTTTTCATAAACACAACTATTTTCAAATCATTGTGGTTAGATGCTGGAGGATAAAAAGTGAATAAGATATAGTTTTGAGTATTTTATTTGTTTTTCTACCACATTCAAAGATAAGTTTTTAACTAATCTTTTTGGTTTGTTTGTTTATGCAAGGCAATGGGGTTAAGCGACTTGCTCAAGGTCACACAGCTAGGTAATTATTAATTATCTAAGGCTGATTATAAACTCAGATCCTCCTGACTCCAGGACTGATGCTCTATCCTGCATCACCTAGCTGCCCCTACCAATCTTTTTTTTCCCAAGGTTTAGAGTTTTACATTTTTATCCCTCTCTCCCCCCTCTCCCAACAGAAAACAATCTAATAATAACCACACTAAACATAGATCCATGATATGAGAGAAGAATCAGTTTCAAATGGAAGAAAATATTAGAAAACATGTCCTAATACATAAGACAACTTTTAAAAACTGAAGATAAAAGCTTTGGTCTTCATTTAAACTCCACAATTCCTTCCCTGAATATGGATGGTATTTTCCATCACAAGTCTTTTAAAATTGTCTTTGATTATCATACTGCTGAAATGAACAAGTCCATCATGGTTGATTGTCACCCCATTGTTGTTAGTATGTATAATGTTCTTCTAGTTCTGCCCATTTCACTCTATATCAATTCATGCAAGTCTTTCAGTCTTTTCTGAAATCCTATACCTCATGATTTCTTATAGAACTATAATATTCCATCAAATACATATGCCACAGTTTGTTCAACCATTCCCAACTGATGGTCATCCCCTTAATTCCCAATTCTTTGCTACTACCAAAAGAGCTGCTAAAAATATTTTTGTACATGTGGGATTTTTACCCTTTTTCTTGATCTCTTCAGGATAATAGACCCAGAAGTGGTATTGCTGGAAAGGGTATGCACATTATTATTGCCCTTTAGACATAATTCATAATTGCTCTCCAGAAATGTTGGATCTCCACTAACAATGCAGTAGTGTCCCAGTTTTCTCATATTCCCTACTATATTGATCATTTTCCTTTCCAGTCATATTAGCCAGTCTTTGAGGTGTGAGGTAGTATCTGAGATGTTCTAATTTGAATTTTGCAAATCAATAATGATTTTTCATATAACTTTAGGTAGCTTTGATTTCTTTGTCAGAGAATTGACTTTCCGTAGCCTTTGACCATTTATCAATTGGGAAATGACATTTTTTTTTATAAATTTTGACTCAGTTCTCTATATATCTTGGAAATGAGTGTTAAGTTCTCTAACTTATCAGATTCCTTTTATTGGTTGCAGTAGTTTTTTTTTTTTTGTACACAAACTTTTTAATTTAATATCATCAAAATTATCCAGTTTGTTTTTTATGTTCTCTATCTCTTCTTTGGTCATAAACTTCTCCCCTTTCCAGAAGTCTGACAGGTATACTGTTCTTATTCTCCTAACTGACTTGTAATATTATCTTTTATATCTAAATCTTGCACCCATTTTTACCTTATCTTGGTAGACGGTGTGAGATGTTGGTCTATGCCAGGTTTCTGCCATACTATCTTCCAATTTTTGCAGCAGATTTTATCAAAGAGTGAGTTTTTAATCCCAGATTACTATAGTCTTTTACTGCTGACTCTTTTGTAGCTAATCTATTTCACTGATCCACCAATATTTCTTAGTCATTACTAGACAGTTTTGATGACTTATGCTTTAAATACAATTTTAGATCTGGTATGACTAGGCCACCTTCCTTTGCATTTTTTTATTAATTCCCTTAATATTCTTGAAATTTTGTTCCTCCATATGAATTTAAGTTACTATTTTTTCCTGGCTCACTAAAGTAATTTTTTGAAAGTTTGATTTGTATGCACTAAATAGGTAATTTAATTTAGGTGGAATTATAGTTTTTATTATATTAGCTCAGCGTACCCAGGGCCATTTGACATTTTCCCAGTTATTTAGATTGTTTGTGTGTGTGTGTATGTGTGTGTGTGTGTGTGTGTGTGTGTGTGTGTGTGTTTGAAAAGTGTTTTATAATTGTTTTCATGGTATTTCTGAGTCTGCTTGTCAGGCACTCTCTCAAGTATTTTATGTTGTCTGAAGTTATTTTAAATGCGATTTCTCTTTCTCTTTTGATGCTGTAGCTTGTTATTAATATATGGAAATGCCAAGGTTTAATGTGTGTTTATTTTATATCCTGTGCCTTTGCATAAGTTGCTAATTGTTTCTGGTAGTTTTTTAGATGATTTTATAGGATTCTGTAGGCATACCATATCATCTGCAAAGAGTGAGAGTTATATTTCTTTTTTACTGCTTCTAATTCCTTCAATTTCTTTTTCTTCTCTTATTGCTATAGCTAACATTTCTAATACAATATTGAATAATAGTGGTGATAATGGACATCCTTGTTTGTTTCACCTCTGATCTTACTGGGAAAGCTTCTAGCTTATCCCATTCCATATAATGCTTATTGACGGTTTTAGATATATATGGTTTATCATTTTAAGGAACATTCCATTTATATCTATAATCTCTAATGTTTTAATATCAATGGTTTTGTCAAAATGTATTTTGTCAATAGCTTTTTCAGCATCTATTGAGATAATCATATGATTTCTGTTAGTTTGTTATTGATATGGGTCAATTTTGCTGATATTGCATCATGATCTGAAAAATGCAATCCTGCATTCCTTATATAAATTCTGCTTGATCATAGGGTATTATCCTAGTGATAACTTGCTGAATTCCCTTTGTTAATATTTCATTTAAAATTTTTGCATCCATATGCATCAGGGAAATTGGTCAATTATTGTATTTCTCTGTTTTGACTCTTCCTGTCAGACCTCTGTCTTCACCTATTTTTTCAAATAGTTTATATAGAATTGGAACTAATTGTTCCTTGAAAGTTTGGTAGGACTCATTTATGAATCCATCTGGCACTGGAGATTTTTTCTCAGGGAGTTAATTGATGGCTTGTTCAATTTATTTTTCTAAGATGAGGTTAAGTGATTAATTTCCTCATTTTAACCAGGGTAGTTTATATTTTTGTAAATACTCATCCATTTCACTTAGATCATGATTATTGACATACAGGTGGGCAAAATAGTTCTGAATTATTACTTTAATTTCCTCCTCATTGGTGGTGAATTCACCTTTTTTATTTTTGATACTAATAATTTGATTTCCTTCTTTCTTTTTTTAATTGAATTAACCAAAGGTTTTTCTATTTCATTTGGTTCCCTCCCCCCCAAAAAACCCAACTCTATCTCTATTAGTTCAGTAGTTTTCTTGCTTTGAATTTTATTAAATTTATCTTTTACTTTTAGAATTTCTATTGAATTGGGGATTTTAAATTTGTTCTTTCTCTAAAACATTTTAGTTATATTCTTATTTCATTGATCTCTCTCTTTTCTATTTTATTCATGTAAGTTATTTAGATATATAATATTTCACCTAATAATTGCTTTGACTGTATCCCATAAGTTTTGGAATGTTGTCTTGTTATTGTCATTGTCTTGGATGAAATAATTAGTTTTTTCTGTGATTTGTTATTTGATTTACTGATTCTTTAAAATTAGGTTATTTAATTTCCAATTAGCTTTAGACCTATCTCTCCATGACCCTTCATTGTATGTGATTTTTATTGCTTCAGGATCTGAAGAGTATATTCAATATTTCTGCCTTTCTACATTTGATTGTGAGATTTTTATGTCCTAATGCATGGTCAGTTTTTGTGTAGGTACCAAGTGCCACACTGGGGGAAGGTCTATATCTTTCTATCTTCATTCAGTTTTTTCCAGAAGTCTATCATATCTACATTTTCCAACATTCTATTCACCTCCTTAACTTCCTTCTTGTTTATTTTATGGTTAGATTTATCTAATTCTGAGAGAGGGAGTTGAGGTCCCCACCAGCATAGTTTTACTATGCCTTCCTGTAACTCATTTAGCTTCTCCTCTAAGAATTTGTATGGCATACCACCTGTTACTATTGAAAGTACTTCATTGTCTATGGTACCTTTTAGGAGGATATAGTTTCTACCCTTATCTCTTTGAACAAAATCTATTTTTGCAATTGTTTTGTCTGGGATAAGGATTGCTACTGTTCCTTTTTTCACTTCAGTTGATGCATAATATATTCTGCTCCAGCCTTTTATCCTTACTCTTGTACCTCTCAGATTCAAATGTATTACTTGTAAGCAGCATATTGTAGGATTCTGTTTTTTAATCAACTCAGCTATCTACTTCTGTTTTATTGGTGAATTTATGCCATTCACATTCACAGTATAATTACTAACTCTTTTTTACCCTCTATGCTCTTTCTCCTCTGGTTGTATTTTTCCCAACCTTTCATCTTATCTTTCTTCCCCTGTATTTTTTTTTTTCTTCTGAATACCTCCTCCCTCAGTTTGTTCCCCCCACCTTCTATCCACCACCCTTCCTTTTCTTTACCCCTTATCCTTTCCCCCTTCTTTCTTGTCTTCCTTCTATCAGTCCCTCCTTCCTTCCTCCTTTTCTTTCCCCTCCTAATACTTGAAAGGTAAGATAAATTTCTAAACTTAACTGAGTATGTGTGTTAATCCCTCTTTGAGTCAAACCCGATGAGAGTAAGATTCAGGTGGTTCTCATCTCTTCTCTTCTTTCCCGATATTGAAATAAGTTCTTGGTACCTCTTCATGTGATGTAATTTACTCCATTCTACCTCCCCTCCCTCCTGTTTCTTTACAGTCCTCCTCTTTTTTATTGTCCTAATTTTTATTTTAAATCCATTCTATCAGAGTAATGGATATAACATTATTGTCTATACCTTCTGCCTAAGTAATTTTCCATCTAATAGAGTTACAATTCTCAAGGTACAATTCTCTCAATATGAGAATTTTCTTCCCATAGGGATATTACCAGTTTAATGGTACTAGATAACAGTCCTTTTTCTTTTCCCCATTTACCTTTTGATGTATCTCTTGGATCTCCTGTTTGATGATCAAATTTTCTGTTCAGCTCTGGTCTTTTCATCAGAAAATTTTGCAAGTCAACTATTTCGTTGAATGTTAATCTTTTCCCCTGAAAGAGAAGGCTTGTTTTTGCTGGATAGTTGATTCTTTGTTGTAATTCAAACTACCCTATCATTCCAATCCCTTCGACTCTTTAATATTTATGCATTCAAGTCTTGTGTAATCCTGACTGTGCGTCCTTGGTATTTGAAGTGTTTCTTTCTGGTCACTTGTAGGATTTTTCTCCTTGGTAATTCTGGATTACCACAGTATTCCTTAGAATTTTCATTTTGGGATCCCTTTTTCATTTTTTTTTTAGGTTTTTGCAAGGCAAATGGGCTTAAGTGGCTTGCCCAAGGCCACACAGCTAGGGAATTCACCACCTAGCCGCCCCTTGGGATCCCTTTTGATAGTTGATGGATTCTTTCAATGACTATTTTGTCATCTGTTTCCAGGATATCAGGCAGTTCTCCTTAACTATATCCTGAAGAATGGTGTCCAGGCTCTTTCTTTGATCAAAGTTTTCAAATAGTCCTACGATTCTTAAATTATCTCTTCTGGATCAACTTTCCAAGTCAGGTGTTTTACCAATAAGCTATTTAATATTTTTTCTATTTTTTTTTCATTTTTTCATTTTGTTTAACAGATCCTGAGTCTCATGAAATTATTAGCTTCCACTAATCCCAAGGGAATTTTTTTTCAGGGAGATATTTTTTCCATTTAGCTTTTGCATCCTCTTTTCCATTTGGTCAATTCTACTTTTAAAGGAGTTGATATCTTTTTTCCATTTGTCCAATGTGTTTTTGAAGGAATTATTTTCTTTTTGCATTTGTCCAATCATAGTTTTTAAAGGATTTGTTTTCTTCTTTCATTTTTTTGTTGCAAGATGTTAATTTTCTTTTGAATTTCTTTCCCCAATTTTTCCATTTTATTTTTAAATCTCCTTTCTTTTAGAAATCTTTCCAGGCTGGAGACCAACTCATATTCTCCTCTGAAGATTCACATATAGTGTTCCTTCTGTCCTCTTTTTCTGAGTTAGCAGCCTATCTCCAAGGTAACATTCACTGTTTTACACTGGCTTTTCGTCATTTTGGAATTTATCTATTGCTAGGGTGTTGTGTTGGAGAAGGTTCTTTCTTTGCAGACCTTCAGTATTGAGAACCCTAGGGGCTTTGCTTAAAACCAACCAGTAAGGAAAATCTGAAACTTTCATTGGATTGTCTGTGTTAGGGGTGTCAGCCATCATTCTTTATTCCTGGGGTTGGATCTGGGCTGTTCTCTGTGCAGGACTGGAAACACCAGAGATTCTCCCTGGGGAAGTCCACAGCCCACACTTGAGCCTTTGGGAAAGTTGAGAATGCCTGGGGTTATTTCTGTTTTGTACTGGAGAATGGCCAGGACTTCCCACAGGCAAGTCAGGGACTTGTGGTTTGGGCAGTCCAGACCTATTTGTCTGACTGAATATATATGCCCTGGTTGAATAGGTATCCTGGGCAGCCACACTAGAACTCTCCCAGTCCTCCTACCTAACAGATTTCAAACCTCTGTGCTGAATCTGTACTCTATGCCCTGGACATGTCCATACTTCATCCCTCAGCCTCCCCGTTATAGATGTTGCTGAAAAATATTTCCCTCTGTTTTCTTGGGGGGGGGGGGGGTTCTGCTGATCCAAATTTTGTTAAGAGTCTTGATTCTTGTTAGTTCTGAGGGAGAGCCAGGAGAGCCTAAAACAGTGCACGGTTTCTTTCTATCATCTTGGCTAGAAGTACAAATAAAATATATTTTTGCCATCAAGGTTATGATATCTGGGGAAATAATTGATACAAGTAGAACAGTGCCAAACTAGAGTTCCGTCAGGAGACCCAGAAGCCAGGAAGGGGAGATTACTTCTGGTTGGAGTGATCAGAGGCTCTTCCAATGTTTTCTCTCCTTTTTAAGTTAACATTATGAACATAAGCTTCAAAATATTGTGCTTTCATTTTTGTTTAGTCAAAGAAATAGCTCTAATTATGAGAATTTTAGTTTCACTTGTGGAGATAATAATATTGCAAGAGATATTTTATGTTAAATGAATCCTTTGTATTAACCTTAAAATCATAAAATGTGTGGTTACTTACCTAATAAGCCACCTAGATGCTTAACTAAAAGTTTAATTCAAATTTCAAAGTATTATTTATAAATGTTAAGAACAGTTAGGAGTCTCAGTGTTTCAAAATGGATAGAATATATGAAGTCAGGAAAACCTGGCTTCAAGTCCTATTTCTGACACATACTATGTAACCATGAGCAAGTCACTTAAACTGTTCATTCTCCCCTGATGTTGCTAATTTACATCAGTGAAAGAGCTCGCCATAGCTCATATTATCTTTACTGGTAACATAACAGATTTGGATCCTTCTGTCTCCTTCTACTTAAAAAAAAAGATTTAAAAAGCTACATATCCTTAATATAGTGTCTTCCACTTAATACCCATCTACAAATTCCATTCTTCTATATTTGTAGTTAGGTTGTTTGAAAATATGTCTTGTCACACAAAAAAGAATGCTTTGAAATGTGTTAGAAATACGAGAGGGAGTGAGAGGAGGTACTATAAAGAATGTCAGACACCTCCCAGTTTACTGTTACCATTGTTGGAAAGACAAAAGACTGCAGACATGTGATGCTGAACTGCCATGTTTCTGCAAAGATCCTTCCCTTGAATACCCTTGCTGGTTAATTTAATGGAGTTTTTTTTTTTTGTATTCAATAAATATGTTCTAAATGATTCTGCTGCTTTTAAATCTTCATATTTATTTCCTAAAAGACTATCTTCCACAAGGTGAATGTATTTTGCTTTGAGTCTTCCTATTTTAAAAAATTTATTTGGACCCAGTATAGAATCATGCATTCCAAGGGGGATAATGCTCATGGGATTGTAATATGCAAGATGGCTTTGAAGGACACTTTTATATCCTAGTGTGTTTTCTCAGCAGGTGGTTAATGTTTTCTGTCCTGCAAAAGCAGTATTCAGAGCTGAATGTTACAATATTTTAAAAAACCCAGCATTTTCATTCTGCATA
Organism: Macrotis lagotis; assembly: GCF_037893015.1. Taxonomy (NCBI): domain Eukaryota; kingdom Metazoa; phylum Chordata; class Mammalia; order Peramelemorphia; family Peramelidae; genus Macrotis; species Macrotis lagotis. The sequence continues at coordinate 194,333,910 of NC_133666.1, forward strand.
AAATGGCATAATAATTCTTACTTTTTTTGAGAATGCCTTGCATATATGTGCTGTCCACATGCAAATGCCCATTTTAGCATGGCATTACGAGAAAGAGAAAAAAATCCTTTGATACAGTACAATTTTTATGTGTATTCAAATTATATCCATGATTTTCATTAAAACATTTAAATTATATGAATTCCCATTCTCTTATCTCCATACTCCTAGCCTCATTTTCTCATTTATTCTAGGTAAGAAACATATTCTGATCCAAAAATTGTCCTCCTTGAAACTAGTTTGATTTTTTTTTCTTAATGTTTCTCTGGTTTCTTACTCTTTCCTATTAAAAACCAGTAATGGTTGTAGCAATTAAGATTCTATACCTTTAATCTTATTATTCATTTTTAAAAGAAATAAAATAATAAGGAGGCAGAGTGAGAAAGTGTATAAAGAATTGACATCAGAGTCAAGAAGACCTGGCTCAGTTTAAATCCCTCCTGAACCATACAGGTCTAGTAATATGTGTGACTGGGATTAAGTTGCAACCTTTTCATTTTCCCTTAGGCAACTCTTTAAGATTTCAAGATGCAGAAAAGTTGCTACTCTGTTTAGTAGAGTGAGTTTCCTCATTTGGTAATACCATGAAATCGCAGATCCAGACCTATCTAATAATAAAGGAGCAAATTATTCTTTATGGGTAGGAACTAGAACTTCTGTGGTCTGAAATAACAGTCAATATCAGAGGTCCTAAAGAATAGTCCTTTTATTTTTGCTCCCAAATCCAATTTTGAGTTGTATGACTATAGCTTTAAAACCAAATTAAATTGAATTGAATTCAGCCAAGTGCCTTCTGTTTGCCAGGAAACTTTCAGGATACAAAGACAGTAACAACAACAACAACAACAACAACAACAAAAACACTTGCCCTAATCAGGTTTACATTTTACCAGTAAACTTGAAATTATGTAAAGAAGAATTTATAAACTAGACACATTGGACTAGTGAGTATAGCTGCCTTTATATTCAAGAAAGTCTAACTTCAACTTTCAGCTCTTGACTAGCCCAGTTTCTGTCACCTTGGGCAAATCATTTGACCTATAGAGGAGCTGCCAATCTGCTTTGAGAAAGGAGCTCCATGCTAGGGCTATCTTAAGTTTTTGAAATTGTAGATCTTGTCCTCCCCATCTAAATATACATATATATATATATGCATACATAAAATTTACAAATATCTATATATAGATAGTTATAGATATATACTCACATATATTTATAAATCAAAAAGTATATACACATACATATATATATATATATATATATAAATATATTCAACAAAGCTCTTGAGATACATCAAGCTGAATATCAAACTAGAGAATTACACTGTTTAATGACCTATATTATACTAGGGTAGAAAGATCATAGTTTGTGAATTGAAGTGATTTTATATATATATATATATATATTAATATATATATAATATATATTATATATAACACCTCTTTATTTTTATAAATGAAGAAACGGAGACAGAAGTAAAGAGATTTACCTACAGGAGCAGAGTCAGGATTTAAATTTCTGTTCTTTGAATAGAAATTCAATTCTCTTTCCACTAGACTATGCCAAAGAAGAAGGTTCACTGTAAACGGTTAAATATTATATGTATTGCTGTATGGGCGACAAACTATTTCCTTAAAAGTCAGTAAACAAGCATATAGCAAGTGTCTCCCATGTATCAAGCCCCATGCTAAGTGCTTGGTGGAGGAGGATACAAAGAAGGGTAAAAGACAGTTCATGCTCTCAAGAAATATAAGTTTATGTCCTTGTAGGACATAATATTCCTTAAGAAGATGAGTTCTAGTTTTTGTTTATCTCTTTGAGTCATATTGAGTTTTCAGAGAAGCAGAATAGTAAATTAAAAAAAAATTAAATGATAAAATTTGTATAAGGAGATGTTTCTGAGGATTTAGGCATCAGAAACTCAAACTTCAAAGTAGCTTATGATTCTCATTTCTAACTAGAGAGAATTAATCATCATTCAATAATGCTTTGAAGTATTTTTTAAAGCACAACATGAGTTCATGAATAAAAATAATCACCTTAGTAGGTATTATACGTTATTTCACTTGCCTGTGACCTGTGGCTCCTAATAATAGGAATTCAAATTATATTTAGTTTGTGAGTTTTGAATCAACCTAGTGTTCAGTGAAAATTGTCTCTCTTGTGAATACTTCTTCCTGAAAAATAGTCTTTCATAAAAATAGGTATAGAGTCAAAAGAGCAAGGGTAGAGTGAATGTTGGTGAAGTTTCATTTTAGTTTTCTTATTTGGGTTGTGTCTTTTTTTTAATTATTCATAATGTTTTAGAGATGTGGCCTCCAAATGGAAGGCCATGGCATAATTTTATGGGGTGTGTGATTAATCAGTCAGAAGGCAGGAAAACATGTCTAATTATACCCCCTTACAATAGCCATCAAAAACAATTATCCTCTTCACTTGTTATTCCCCAATTCCACTCACTCCTATTTCTCTCACAACTTTGCCAGGGGTCAGCCCTTCTTGTCTGTTATGATCTAACCTTAATACAAGTACCCCTAGCAACTACCTAGGCAAAATTCCAGTCTCCTCACAGTTCCCACACCTTGGCCCCAAACTTGTATGATAATTTCAGCAATTATTCCTCAGAAGGTGGGTTCTATGCTCCAGGGCCAATGGCTGATGAATAAAAGTTCCCCCCCCCCCCCTTTCATTTTTGGTGGGATAGAATGGTACAGGATAAGCAAGCATGGTTAGGTTAATAGCTTTCTTCACAGATTTAGCCATTTACTAATTAGAGGATGCTACCATCCTTCTAGGCACTTGTTTGTCTCCTTGACTCCTCAGTTTAATTCATTCTACATAATCATAATTGCTAAATCTTATTGTTTCTAATCCTATTTCTTATATCACATCCTTCTTTCTACTCACACATAGCCTCCTACCCTCCCTGCTTCCAGTTTCTCGCTTCTCCAATTCATATACCACACAACTGTAAAGTGATTTATCTAAAACTATGGTCTGATTTCTCAATAAATTCCAGTGACACTCTTTTGATTCTAGGATAAAATATAAATTTATTTTATCTCTTAAAATTTCTATTTTGTGAGAGTTTCATATTGTATATAATTATTAATATAAAACATTTATATGATTTATAAATAAGTAAAAGTATACATATTATGGATGGTGCTCATAATTTATTATTGATATATGAGCCATTAGAAACGTTTGGAGATAACATAATATGGAATGTAATTCAGAACAGAGGATCTAATTTTTCTATTTTTTAGCTGATGATGGAGTTGTTATGGAGCTCAAATCAGCTTCTTTCTAATTATGCACTTCTCATGAAAATTTCATAAAAAATAATAGAACTTTTAATCTGGTAGGAATTTTATAGTTTACTTAGTCTAATGCCTTCATTTTGCAAATGAGGAAAGTGAAGCTCAAAAAGGTTAAACATTTTCCCAGGATTACACTGTCATATCAGTTCTCCTGAGTTTTAGCCATTTTACTTATCTTAAAGAAATGTTCTTTGTTCTGATTTTAACATAAAAATTCAATGTACAATGTTTATTAATTCAATTTTTTTCTTATCTGTTAAATTTAATGCAATGGTAATGAAAACCACCTTAGTTTTCTTTGTTCTTGTCAGAACTTTCTCCCATTCTCTCCCTTTTTTAACTGATACATTTTCTTTTCCTCTTTTCTCAATACGATCAGTACTCACAACTATATCCTTGTAAAACTTTCCCTATTGCCTCTCTTGCCAGTATGTGTGTGTATGTACATATATGTATATATATATATATATACACACTCATATATATATATATATAATTAACTAAATAAATTCATATATTTCCTGAATCTAAGAATATAAGTCTTTTCTGTACCTCTAGTCCATTTCCTCATTCTAATGCTTGGGAATCATGATTCAGCATCAGAGTTCTTAAGTCTTTTTTTTCCTTACACTATCAACAAAAAACAATTATATACATATAGCAATACACACACATACACACATACTCAGACAAATCAGTAATAATAATAGTAATAGTGAGCATTTATATGTGCCAGGCACTGTGCATATACATATATATGAATTATGGAATATATAAATTGTTACTTATAAAGTAAGCTCACTTGGGCAAAAATTTTCCCTGGTTTCTTTATGCATATATTATGTCCTAAAGCTAACATTCATACATTTTTGTATTGATGTCAATGGAAAACATCCTTTTTTGTTAAGGTGCCAGACCTTGTTTGATTTAATAATAAAGTGATTTTGGATGAGAGCTTTATAACTGGCAGAAATTATGATCATTTTTAAAATATCGCACCATTACCTTTATTCTCCAGTTGAAAAAAAACATATCTCTATGTTGGATAAATGAAAAGAAAACAAAAACACCCAATACACAAAATTTATAGCTTCATTCCTGCTGTAGAACAGAAATACTTCACAAATAGGTTCTAACCACAAATATGTTGGAATCTTCACTTAGGATTTTTGGCATCTAAAAGAAATAAATGAGTGACTACAAATTTTCCTATGGGTAGGATTTGAAAGTCTGTCTATTCTATTCCTTTGAGAATAGAAAAGAAACATATGTGTTTTTCTGGAAACACTTTGAGTGTTTCCTCAATTCTTGCATTTGGTTTTAAGTAGATACTTTTATTATATTTAAAAAATTCTTAAGCCTAAAGTTTGCAAATCTTTAATTAAAGCAGAAATGAGTTTTGCATTTTGTCAAAGACTTTTTCTGCATGTATTGACATAATTATGTATTTTGTTTTTTTAAATGATTATTTTATTGTCTTCTTAATTTTGAATCATTTTATCTCTTCTATTAATCCAACTTGGTATGTTGTCTTTTAAGTATATTGCAACATCTTTGCAAATATTTTATCTAATTTTGTATAAATAACAATTTAGAACTGTATATGATTTGTAGAGGAAGTTTGATAGAATCCCTTTTCCCTTATTTTTTCAAGCAACTTATATTAATGTTGCAAAGAAGTATATTTGGGATGTTTGATAGGATTCATTTAAATTCATATAAATCCATCTGACCTAAGGATTTTTTTTCTTTTGGAGTGTCTTTTGTATTTGTCCAATTTATTTTTCTGATATTGAATTATTTAAATTCTCTATTATTTGGTGAATTTGGATTTTATATTTTTCAAAAAAATTCATCTCTTTTATGTAACTTGGCAATAATTTCTTTCATTTTTTCTACATTTGTTATCAATTCTCCTTTATTAATAAAAAAAAGGAAAGAGGGACTTAATGTAGAAATATCTTTCCAGGAGCTGTCTTTGACTGGAAGGGTTCCGAGCTACAGAAGAATGAGGTGTTGATCATTTGATAAAATTTTCAAAGAAGAGTGTTTGTTCCCACTATGTGTCTTCTTATCTTCTTTCTTCCCCCCCAACCCTACTTTACAGAAAAAGAAAGGAGAGAAAGATTAACATATGAATCATATAATTTAAATGGTCTTTCTCTATTCTCTTTTCCATTTTCAAGGAGTCCAGACTCCAATATGTCTTTCTTTTTTAATCACTCTTTATAAAGAACACTTCAAAGTTTGTTTTGCTTGTAACTCTTACCTTTCAGATCTAACAGTCACCTCCCTTTCTCTCTCTGCATTCAATTTTCCTTTATTCCTGCCTACATTGGCTTCTTCAGTTACCCTAATAATGCTGGCTTTCCTGGTGAGACACCTTTCCCTGCTGCTGCCTGCTTCTCACAATCTTTTTCTGCAGTCTTTGACTGGAGGGAGAAGTCTATTTTGATTTCTTTTTGATTTTCTTTACCAATGATTTTTTTTGGTATCGTTTACACATTTTTGTTGGGGTTTATTTGGGACAGCTGGGTCTTTCAGTGACCTATGAGGTGACAGTCTCAACCTCTAATCTATGCAACTGTGTTATTTACACACAGCTGATAGAAAATGCTAGCCCTTTTCACTTCATGTTCTAGAGAAATGTTAGAACTAGACACACTGTGCCCCTTCAGGCAGGAGTTTGTGTTTTTTCAAAATTTTTTCCTTCAGAGATGTAATACCTGATCAATTCTTGATTAATATTTTGCAAACATGGATTCAAGTCTTATGTAATAGTGACATTCCCTTAACTATATCCTCCTACTGCATTTAGGAAATTGGGTAATTGTAAGATTTTGAACAAAGGGCTAAAATATTTAGTTTGGGCCTCCTGTAGGGTCAGCCTGGACTTTTTTTCTTACTTGGGGTATTTCTTTTTCCTCTATGCTTGTTATTTTCTCTCATTTTTTGGTTACAAACTTGACAACAAATGTTAACTATTGCTTTTTTCCCCACCTTGCAAATGAATACTTACATTTTTGACTAGTCAAACCCAAACAGTTTCACTTTTATTCCCTTGCTCATGTTCCCTGTAATGTGTATTTTAATTAAAATTTTGATTTGAAGGTATGTAATTTATGCTTCACATATGGTATTGAGCATGAAAAGGTATAGACTAATTTTTCTTCTTTTTGTGTATATGATTTACAAAATGAAAATAAAGGAACTGATTAAAAATGAAACAGATTGCTATGTAATAATAGTTATCCAGGAGTAGATTATTGAGGTGGAAGTTATTTGGTAAGGTGATACTTTAGGGCATTTGGATTAGGTTAATGGAGTTTACTTTTAAGAAACTATTGACATTATTTGGGAAACATCTATAAACAGTGTCTTAATTTGTTAAGTTGGAAGAATGTCTGTATTGTGAAGCTGACGAGTTGATTAATTTAAATCCAACATGTACATTCCTGTTTGGATCCCCTTTGTGAGACATTGGCACAAAAGAGCTTCACAGCATTCATCCAAGAGCATTATTATCCACATCCTGCTGTCAGATAGTTTTAGCTCTGTTGGCTTTCCTACTCTAGAGACATTTTCCTTAACCCTTCATTTGCTTCACTTTATTTCATGAAACAGAATGTGTACTCATTTTCATATAAATGCCATTTTTCTTTTTGCTTTTAAAACATGCAAATGTTTTTGCCATATAATTTCTCTATTTTTAATAAAGAATTGCATTTCTATGAGCATCTTCAAACTAAGAGAAAAACTAAACTAAGAGAAAAAAAGTGGTACTGTCCCTTATATATTACTCTTTGATAAGTACTAATTCAAGAGTAGCCAATATAAATTACAGTCATTGTTAGTTAGCATCATAAAATGGAAAAAAATAATTTTTGTTAGCTATAATCAGTGTGATGTTGAAACCACCTTTATTGCTTGAATTTTAGATGAAAATATTATGTGTTTAAGCATTTGGTTTTGAGAAAAAATATAAAAAATGTATTTTATGGGTAAAATTTTGAAGTTACACAAAGTTTTCATCATTTAATCATTTAACTTTTGAACAAAATTACTAAAGTTCAGTTTATGATTAAGTTAGAGAAACTAAATGAAACCTAAAACAAGGTGAATGCTGCTTAGATAATCTTATTATTCCAATGGAACCATGATCTAAATATGAGTCTTCTTCAACCAGAACAACTGGTGTGACCTATTCTAGTTATTAATATATTTCATAGATAACACTAAAATGCTTTTGTGGTCTATTTGCTGCTTTTTGCTCTTCCTATGTAACTGATCCATCTTCTTCTCTAGTCATACATGTCCTAAGTAGTGATTTTCAAGTATCTTTTCCCTCACTTTTCCATTGTTCTGTGAATTAACTAAAATTTTGATTCGTACAGCTGGCATTTTCTATGATTCATAGCTGTATAGCATCAAAAAAGAGAATGTTAGGATTAGAAATTGAACTATCAATTCAGCATTTATAAGAACTTGTATATGGGGTGGCTAGGTGGTGCAGTGCATAGAGCACCGGCCCTGTAGTCAGGAGTACCTGAGTTCAAATCCGGCCTCAGACACTTAATAATTACCTATCTGTGCTTAACCCCATTTGCCTTGCCAAAAGAAAAAGAACTTGTATGGTCTTGAGTAAATCATTTTGCCTCCCTGGACCTCAGTTTCTTTAAATAAATTTCAATAAAATGGAATGGGGTTGGGTCAAGTAACCATATGGTCTCTTTTAGTTTTAATTTTCTTGATCCTATGATTTAACTTTGTGGGAATACAAAGGTAAAAATAACATAGTCCCAGATCCCAAGTAAATTGCATGTTTTTGAATAAATGTAGTATAAGGTAAGGACCTATGGGCACAAAAAAAGAGATTCTGACAGGCTACTCTAGAAAACTTTGAGGACAGAGGGGGCATTTTTAACTTGGGGAATGAGAGAAAACCTTAGGAAACAGAGGGTACCTGAATTGAACCTTAAGGAAGAAAAGGGCTTTGAAAGGGGAGAAAATGGGTCAGTACATTATAGGTATTGGGCCAGGGGTCTGTTCATATCTATGCACAGAGGCACAAATGGAATGTTGAATAAAAGAAGCAAATAGTAGTCCATTTGACTGGAATATAGATTGTGCAAAAGAAAATAAAAAGAACCAGTATTAGAAAGAAAGGTTAGAGTCAGATGGTAAAGGGTTATGTGTCAAGTTTAGAACTTTTTTATTATACCCCAAATGCAATAAAGACCAAAAGATTTTAGAGCAAGAAGTGACATTTTCAGACTTGTGATTTAGGAAAGTAATTTTGGCAGCTACATGAAGGATAGATTGGAGAGGGAAAAGACTGAAAACAGGGAGGCTAAGTGAAGAAATTCCAGTGGTTGATACATATCCTAAGAGGATCAATGATAAAAACAAAGATCCTAAGTGCATAAAAAATATTCATTTCTTTACTTTTTGCAGCAGCAAATAAATGAAGGAGGACCCCTATTGAGTGGAAAATGACGTAGCAAATTGTGGTGTCAGAACATAGTAGAATATTATTAAATCATTTAAATGAACTAATGTAAGGTGAAGTTGTTAAAATAAGTAAAGGGAAACAAAACAAACAGAACACAGGTAAACAATGTACACAATATGCAAATGGAGAGAACAGTGTTTAAGGAAATGATAGAACTGAATTTGAGGAAATGAAGAGTTCAGCCATAGCTCCAAAGAAGAAATATGAAAAAAGCATCTTTTCTCCTTCTTTGAATAGATCAAAGAATAGGATGTCTATAAGTGGAGAACATCATATATAATGTTAAACTTGGTTTAAAAATTAGTCAATTTTGAACTTTTCCTCTCATTAATTCTTTAATATAAGATTGTTGGGAAATGATGACTTGATAAATGAAAACTTTAAAAACAAAAACTTAAAACTAAAATAAAAACAGTGGTTCAAGTGAAAAATGGTAAGAATATAACCTAGGGGACGAAATTTTGAGTGCAGAGAAGGGAAAGGAAGTATAATAGACGCAGAATTTATTGGACTTGACACCTCATTGGGTATTAAATCAGGGAAAATAGATCAAAGGGACTAATTTTAACTCTAGATACCTGAAAGGATGATGGGATCATTGATAAAAAGAGAGAAGGCTGGAGGAGGGAAGAGGTTGGGAGGGAAAGTGATAAGTTATAGTTTGGATATGTTGAGTGAGTTGCAAGTGGCTATCACTGTTCACTAGATAGTTGGATATGCAAAACTGAAGTTCAGAGGAAAGACTGGGTCTGGATTTGGGAATTCTATTTATAGAGGTATAACAGATTACAAGGGAATAGATACCATTAAAGAAAAGAGAATGTAAAGAGAGAAGGGAAGGAGTCCAAAACTGAACTTTCAGATTCATAAATGGGGGCAGTGGTGGGGTGGGGTGGGGGGAAGATCCATGTTGGATTTATAAAGGAGAGCAAGATGAAACAAGATGAAACAATCAGACAGATAGGAATAGATTTAGGAGAAAATAATGTCTTTGATGCCTATGTATTTAGGAAGAGAGGTTGATTGATAGCTTTTAAAGCTGCAGAGAGGTCAAGAATTGAGGACTGGCTCAATTGAAGAAGGCTATTGACTTTTACATTTAGGGGATTACTGTTAATCATTGAGAGAGTAGTTTCAGTAAAGCAGAGGGGTTAAAAGCCAGCTTGCTGGGGATTGAGTAAACAGTGGGTAGTGGGGAATTGAAGGGAATGAGTTTATATTACTCTTTCTAGGTGATTAGAATTGAAAGAGAAGATAGATGTAGGGCACTAGATTGAGGGGAATGTTTGAATCAATTTCCCCCCATTTATTTGTATTTTATTTCTGCTTTTTTATGTAACTGTCCTTTCCTGATAATCTCTGAATTTTTCTTTGTAATGAAGTAAAACAGCCTATAAAAATCAGATGACCCTGTAATCATGTCTGAAAGACTTTCTAGAATTCTATAGTCCATCATCTTTCCACTAGAGATAAGGGAAATGTTTTTATTGGAAGAGCAGTTTCTTTGGAAACATTAGTGGTCATCCAGGTTCTGATATCTTCACTAAGCAGTAGCTCATTTGAATCTTCATTCCTCCTTACTAATGTCACTGTGACTTACTGATCAACATATATTTTTGATCCTATTTGATCAACCCAGAGGTTTCTTACTACTAGACAAGTTAGCAGTTACAAGTAGCAGTCACACTCGCCTGCATAACTTCTCTTGCGTTCCTCTAAATCTTTGTAGAATGACTTCATCTCTCAACTAATACTTTCTCCAGTATTCTCTTATTTTATTTTTTCATTCCTCAAAATTCCTAACCTTTCTGAAACTGTTGACCACCCTTTCCGAACACTGTTGACCACCCTTTCCTTCTGAATAGTCTTATCTGTATAGGTTGTTATGACACTGATCTCATTTGGTTCTCCTTCTGCTTATTTGATCATTCCTTCTTAATTTACCTTATTAAATTCTCATCCATAACATACCCACTAACTATGGGTGCCCCCCAAGGCTTTGTTCTAAATTTCTTATCATTTCTGTGTATATTTAATCATTTCATAACCTTATTACTTCTGCTATCGTCAACATTCAAATGACCCCTAGATCTGTATATCCAGGTCTGTTCTCTCTCCTCAGCTTTAGTCTCACACCCACCATTTGTTTGTTTTGAACTGCATTGTCTTAGAAGTATCTTGAACTCACTCTGCCACAAGAGAATTATCTTTGCAGTTAATATCATCCCTTTCCCAAACTTTCCTTCTATTGTCAATGACACACTAGCATCCTTCAGTCACTCTGCTTCACTAATTTAGTATTAGTCTCAAATCCTCGCCCTCCTTTACTCCACATATTCAAACAATTTCCAAACTTGGATATTTCTCTTGCTACAATGTCTAACATGTTCCCTTATTTTCATTTATACAATCACCACCTTTATTTAGGCCCTTATCACCTGTCATCAGAACTATTGAAAAAGAATTCTAGTGGGTTTTTTTGCTCAAGCAATTTTCCTAAAGTTCAAGTCAGATTATCTTACTCCTGTGTTCAGTAAACTCTGGTAACTTTCATTTGCTTCTAGGTTAAATGATAAACTCTGACATTTAAATCTTGTCATCACCTGGTTCCTTGTAGTCTTATACCTTACTCTCTCTTCCTTCTGGGATCCAGCCATGCCTCCCTCCTTGATATAAGTATAATGGTCTATCTTCTACTTTGGTACCTTTATACTTTCTGTCACCTGTGCCTAGAATGCCTCTCTCAACACTTCTATCTCTTGGGATCCCTGGCTTGCTTCCAGACTCCAGATAAGCTCTATCTTCTACAGAGAATATTTTCTGATCTCTCCAGTTCCTAGGATCTTACAATTCAAAGTTGTCTTGTCCTGCTTTGTAGATGTCTCATATATACTCATTCATATGTATCCACATAGTCTTCCTCATTAGATCCTTGAAGACAAGGAATTTTCCTTTTTGCCTTTGTATTCTTGGAACTTACCATAGTGACTTACTTAATAAATATTTATTTATTATTTCATACTTATTTCATAATTTTTCAACTTCTCCAGTCTATAGACACAACAGTAGCTTTCTTAAGCCAATGAGCAATTTGGGCATATTTGTAGTCACTAGGGAAAGAGATTGAGAAATGTTGACTATGATAAGACAGAAATATGTGCTTTTAATGAAGGGAGAAGCTTGGAATTATTAAAAGCACTGCACAATTTTCCTTTATGTTCTGTTCTTCTTGTTCATTTTTAGTTCTTGTCAAGGATCTGATATACCAGTCTAGGGAACTACCAATCCAAGTACATCATAGTCTGAGAAATATTCAGGTTTTATCCATTCGGACTTCATCAAGGAGTTTCCTTATTTATTGTTCTAGGACACAATGGCCCCCTAAAGACTAATGGTGTAATCTCACATAGAAACTGGGTGTCACTAATTCATATACAAGGATATTTTGGCATATTGTCATATGCATGCATATTGACATACTTAAAAGGTAATATTATTTCTGTTTTATTATTTTAAAATTTATCTGTTATAGGTTGTTATTGCTGTTCACTCATTTTTCAGTTGTCCTTTCCATGATTTCATTTGGGATTTTCTTGGCAAAGATATTGAACTGGTTTGCTATTTCCTTCTCCATCTCATTTTACAGTTGAGGAAACTGAGGTAAACAGGATTAAGTGTTGCTCAGGATCACACAGCTAGTAAGTTAGCTAGTAAGATTTGAAGTCAAGAAGAATTTTTCTGACTCCAGGCCCAGTACGCTTACCCACTGTACCCTTATTTTATTAAATATTTTCCAATTGCATTTTTATTTGTCGCACACGCATGAGCACACACACATACATATTACAAGACAAACCACATGGTTGATACCTCTGATATAGAGAACTTCATCTTTGAAAAATGTGTTGCCAAATAAACAAAAATGGTTAATTAGTTAAATTGTTAAAAATAATAAATTAGCCTTATATAACTTCAAGGATCTTTATGTCTTCTGAGTCTTTAATTTCTCTTTTGATCACTTAAATTCCTTACTTTTAGTATCATCTGTGATTAACTTTGAAGTTCTAAGGAAGAAGTGAAACCTGTCAAATCACAAGTCATTTGGAGCTGTGGTCAATATGACCAGACTGGCTAATATGACCAGAAAGGACAATAATCAATGTTGGAAGGGATGTGGGAAATCTGGTACATTGTTGGTGGAGCTGTGAACTCATCCAACCTTTCTGGAGAGCAATTTGGAATTACTCTCAAAGGGCAACAAAAATGTGCATACCCTTTGATCCAGCAATACCACTACTAGGTCTACACCCTGAAGAAATCCATGTAAAAGGGTGAAAACATCACTTGTACAAAAATATTCATAGCAGCACTGTTAGTGGTGGCAAAGAATTGGAAAGTGAGTGAATGTCCATCAGTTGCAGAATGGCTGAACAAATTGTGGTATATGTATGTTATGGAACACTATTGTTCAGTTAGAAACCAGGAGGGATGGGAATTCAGGAAAGCCTGGAAGGATTTGCATGAACTGATGTTGAGTGAGATGAGCAGAACCAGAAAAACATTGTACACCCTAACAGCAACATGGGGGGTGATGATCAACCGTAATGGACTTGCTCATTCCCACTTTTGGGGTATCTACAATGGAGAATACTATCTGTACCCAGAGAAAGAATTGTGGGGTTTGAACAAAGACCAAAGACTATTATTACCTTCAAGTAAAAAAGTTATCTTATCATGTAATTTTGCTATCTCTTATAATTTATTTTTTTTCTTAAGGATATGATTTCTCTCTCATCACATTCAACTTAGATCAATGTATAACATAAAGAAACAATGTAAAGACTAACAGACTGCCTTCTTTGGGGAGTGGGGGAAGGGAAGTGAGATTAAGGGAAAATTGTAAAATTCAAAATAAATAAATAAATTCAATTTTAAAAAGAGAACAGTAAATTCCCAACTCTTTTCAATATGCTAAATGACACAAGAGTACCTTAAAGTGGGATGTGATGACAGAGTAATTTTTGGAGAAATGAAAGAAAAGAACTCTCATTCCCTTTTCCTCTTGACTAACTTTATTCATTGCTCTCCTTCCTGTTGCTTTTTATATAGCCTTAAAAACAAACAAAGAAAAGTTAAAAGCCTTCACTTGATCCTGATATCTCCCCAGATTATCATTCTGTGTCTCTATTAGTTTTACATACTGATCTTCTAGAATAAATGATCTACTTTTGTTGCCTCCATTTCCCTCTATACCCACTTTTCAATTCTTTGCAATATAACTTGTCTTCTATTGTTAAAAACTTTCTCTTTCCACGGTTAACAACAATTTCATGATTATCTTGCTGTTGCCTCTTTTGTCATTATTCTCCTTGACCCATGTGATATTTGACTTTGTAGAACAACCCCTCATTTTTGCTTTCCTGGACTTCCATCACACAATTCTCTCCTGCTTTCTTTCTTTCCTATCTGAATATGCTTTTTGAAGTCAAAAAGTAAACAAGAATTTATTATATGTCAAGCTTTGAAGTATTCAGTGCTGAGGATATGAAGAAAAGCAAAAACAGCTCTCTCCCCCAAAATGCCAAAGTGATATATTCCTAAGGTACAGGACTGAACATGTTAGCACCATGCTCTAGAAGCTTTGATGACTCTCTACTGCTCTTAGCACAAAATTTAAATCTGTTTAGTTTTTAAAATCATACATTTTCTGGTTATGGTCCACAGTTCTACACTTATTGTATATTATTCTCTCTAGTGAACTATTTGTTCTGTGGAATTGTCTAGCTTACTGTATAATAATAATAATAGCATGCATGATATCTGTGGCCCAGAACAAACTTTCTGTTTTTCAGGGCTGGTCCTTCCCAGTCCTCAGGCTGTCTATGGTCTATGGAATATAGTCAGGTATCAACCCCTCCTTCTGAATTTTTACTACCTATCTCTTCTAATGTCCTTGCCATTTTATGAAATAACCCAGACCCACCGTCTATCTTGACTCTTGAAATCTGGCCTTGAACCTTTCTTACCTTAGTGATTCTGGCCAAATCTCTAAATCTGTTTGCTTCAGCATACTCCTCATCTGTAAAATGGTAGGGGTTGTTGTAAATATCCAGTGAGATGATTGTAAAGTGCTTAGCACAGTGCCTGGAACCTATTAAGCACCAAACAAATGTTTCCTTTTCTTTAAAGCAAGACCCTGACCCTTGCTATAATATAGCTGCTGTTCTTTGGCTTCCTGAGTGATCCTGAAATTTGGAATAAAGATGAACACTTTAACTATATAACAACCTGGGAAATATTTTATGGATAAGTAGCCTCTTAAAAAAACATCACAGCTCTCTTTCTGTCTTAGTCTATGAATCATCTTTTCAGCTGCAAAGATATCAGCTGAAATTAGTTATTAATTCACCTTTACTTACTTTGGAAGAGTAAGACCTGGCTTCAAATCCAACCACAAACAATCACTAGATATATATCCCTGGGCAAGTAACTTATTTTTCTGTGGCTCATTTTCCTCATCTGTAATTTGAAGGCACTGGTCTTGATAGCCATTAACATTTCATTCTACTTAGAATCTGTGATCTTGTAATTAGGAAAATCCTAGGATTGTGGTGGTCAGCAGTATTAGTGGCTGCAATAGTGTTTAGCTTCCTACATTTCCAAATACCATTATTGCCATAGTTTGTAAAACAAATTCTATCTATTTCTTTTCTCTTGTTACTCCTTCAAAAGTGCACTAGAGTGCCTGAATTCCCATAGTCAATAAACCAATAACTTGAGTTATTTCTGGGTTTTTTTTTGTCATTTTGATTGATATGAGCAGAAACCTCAGAGAAATTTTAATTTGTATTCTTATTATTATTAGCATTTTTATATATATAGTTGTTTCTACTTTGTATGTATTATTCAAAAATTGTTCATATCCTTTAGGTAGGTGTTTATGGAGAAATGGCTACTCATATAATTTTGTCAAATCCTTTATAGCTTAAAGGAAAACAGATTTTTATCAGAGACATTTGATGTAAAAGAAATTTGATGATTTATCTTTTTATTTTAACTTCATTAATTTTGTTCATGTAAAAGCTTAATCTTATTTTAAGAAAATTTTATTGAAATATTTTATATCATATTTATTTCCCATATATACCTCCTCCATGCCCTATCTTATGATCTATCCATTGAAAAAAACATTTTAAAAGGATAGAGGAAAAAGAAAATTAATCAAAAGTTACCATTCATGGTAATTGGGTCTGACAGTATGTGCTATACGTCATTGCCATTGTCTTGAACCTCTACAGAGAAGAGAGAGTTGAATTTTCTTATTTCTTTGAAATTAAGTTTGGTCATTATAATTAAAACTACACTCGATTTTATTTTATTTTATGTTTTATATTCTGCATCCATTTTTCTAGTCATTATGTATATTGTTTTCCTTATCTTGCTTATAAGAATCTGAATCAAATCATGTCTTAACATTTTGTTTCCCCAAATTCTTTTTTATTCATCACTTTCAAAGGGCTGTTTTACATACAAGTTACCAAAATTTTGTTGATGTTTTTCAGTCATGCCTGACTCTTAGTGACCCATTTGGGATTTTCTTGGCCAAGATAGTGGAGATTTGAACTTAGAAATGTAAGTTTTACTGATTCCAGGTCTGACTCTTTATTCATTGAGGATCTAGTAGTGTGATGGGTCTAGAGTTAGGAAGATATGAGTTCAAATGCAGTCTCACATACTTGCTTAATTATATGACTCTGGGGAAATCACTTAACTTTGGCTCAATTTCCTCATCTGTAAAATGATCTGGAGGAGAAAGTGGCAAACATTTCCAGTATCTTTGCCAAGAAAACCCCAAATCATCAACCCCAAAACATCACTGAAGTAACTGAAAAAATCAAATCAAAATGTTTAGTCATTCTCCAATTGATAATTGTAATTATCCTCTGTCCCTAATTCTAATTCTTTGCTACTACAAATAGTGCAACTTTGAATATTTTATTATCTATGAAACCATTCCCTCTGTCATTGATTTCCTTGAGGTCTATGCCTAGAAGTAGACTTTCTAGTTCAAAATGTATAGACATTTTACTTACCTTTAAAGAGTAATTCAAAATTGCCTTCCAGAAGAGTCAGTCCAATTAACAGTTGTATAAACAATGAATTAGAATTAGGGGCATCTATGTGCCACAGTAGAAAGAGCAGGGCCCTGGAGTCAGAAGGACCTGAGTTCAAATCCAGCCTCAGGCACTGAATAAACACCTAGCTGTGTGACCTTGGGCAAGTGACTTAACCCATTGCCTTGCAAAAACCAAAAAAAAAAAAACCCCAACCCCCTAAAAACAATGAGTAACCCCTCCAACATTGATTATTTTTACCTTTTTTGTCAACTTTACCAATTTCCTGGGATTAGAAGTAGGGTAGCGTAGTGAAGAAGTCAGGAATATCTTGCTTCTAATTCTACCTTGTGGGAGGAACAAAGTTCTAACCTCTCTCCCTCATATCTTAGGCTAATTTTCTTAAAGAGGTTTTAAGACTTTTCTTAATACTTGGTTGACTTGGGTAACCAAAGGCTGAGATTATTGACTTCACCTACTTGTCTTGTGAATACAAAACTGCCAGGAGTTCCATGGATGCTCTTCTGATGCCTGACTGGGAGATCACAATAGGTAGCTTAAGTAAGAGATCTTTGCTCAGCTAATTAATTCAATCACTATCCTTATTAGATAACTTGGTGCAATGGATAGAGTGCTAGACTGAAGTTGGAAGACTCATCTTCCGGAGTTCAAACATGGCCTCAGATTCTTACTAATTGTTTGACCCTGAGATGACTCAGCAATAAAATAGCCTAAATTTTCTTTTTGGTTAACTAACAAATGTCTCATTTTATTCCAATATCAGATTTAAACTCCCAGGGAACTGACCTGAGTTGACTTGAGTTTAGAACAACTGGTATTGTCTTTCAGGTTTGGAATATGAAGAAACTGCTGAGATGGGGAATGGCTTAGGGAAAAATAGTAAGGCTAGGTTGGCCTTCGTGTCTTTAATAATGCCTCTAGAAACAGTGATTGCTTCCTGTAAGTCACTCCTCCTCTAACTACTGTAACTTTGCAGAGTCAGTTACCTGTACATTGAAGATAATTTCAGTAACCTTGATTTTAGGCAAACAGCTTTGTTGATCTTCCAGCCCTATAATTTAAACCTCTTCCAAGTTCTACTGTGTTATCTCTCTAAAACTCAGTTTGCCTTTAGAGGATCCTGGACTTATATTTAACTTTTGTGAATGAACAAAGAAATTTTCCTTAGTTAGAAAAGTACAAATTCAGAAAAATTAATTGCTTTCTGTCCTTTCTGGATCTAGGTGCTTATGACCATCATCACCTAGTTACCTCTGAAAAAGTCTGCCTTACTGACATTAAAGGAATTATAGTTTAGTAAATGATTTAGTTTTGAATGGGGTTTTTTTTGGCAAAGACAGTGTATTGAACCAGCAGTTCTCAGTCCAGTAATTGTATACAGAAGTACCCAACTTTTGAATGAGAGAATGCAAGCCAAAACACATCCCTGAAATTTCAGAATTTTTAACAACTGTGCTGAAGAAACTATTTGAATTATTTTTTTAAATTTGGAATTTGAGAAACTAACTTCAATTTTGCCTCATGGATTTAACTGTGGTTATTTGTTACAAACCACTGGGAGAAAGAAATGAAAGAGCAATGTTAATTTTTTTTTCCCCAGAAGCCCAGAGATAGTTTGAGGATCAGGGATATCTTCAAATTGCCAATTGCATACACATTCAATTATCTGAGGATGAGCAGCTGAAAAAATTTCCAATCTTATCTCTTACCTGTAAACTCTAATTTTCTCTCTGGAGTTTCTAATGAGAGGTCTGAACCAAACTCAGGTCCCAGCAACATTTTCCAATTTCAAAATAACTAAGTCTTGCATATGGGAAATCGAGTACATGCACTAGGCTACAGGAATCTCTGGTTTTGTTGCTTTTTACATTTCTTTGTCAAGTTCCTTTCAACTTGGGAGAATAGTCAGACCCCATCAGTAGCTATAATCACAGAGTTCCTACAAAACACAGGAGGGCAGTTGCTAATAAGAAAACAAAGAAATTGATTCCTGCTGTCCTTATGCTTTAGTCTATGAATTTTGCAAAGATTCTGAATCTAAAACCAATTTTTAGTTTGGTTACTCTTGCCATAAAGCATTTCCTATCAGTTTTGTGAAAGGATTGTTGTAAGATCTTTTACCTTGATAATATGCATTTTTTTCAGTTTCATCAATGTGTGTATAGTCTCTCTACTGAATCAGATTGCAACTCCTCCATACCTTTTAAGGAACAGATTAGGGTTTTGTTTTCTTATCTGATCTGTCACTGTTTTTCTTTTTATTGGACTGTTTAATCCATTTGCATTTAAAGTTAGGGTCATATTTTCCTCCATTCAAGTTATGGCTTCCAATCTCTACCTCTTTCTACTTTTCTCAGTATAAAGTTTCTTCAGCTACTTTAATCTTTTTGTTTTTAAAGTAGCATTGTTTGCACTGACTCTTTACTTTATCTCAGATCCCCTCCTCTCATTTATTACTCTTTCCCCTTTGGGATTTTGTTTATTAGTTCCATTTTTTCCCCCTCTGCTTTTATCTGGTTATATAATTCTACCTTATCTTTTCCCCTCTCACTTAAGTAGATTCTCCCCTTTTCTCCTTCCCTTCAATGAGTCCTTGTCCACTGTATGACTTGCCCTACAGATTCTTCTTTTCCACTGGGCCTCACTTCTTGAAGATTGCCAATTATTGTATGTGTCAGAGAGGACACATTCACAAACTGGCACATTACACACTCCTTTCAGTCCCCTTATTTGTTTCCCCCTTTTTCATGTGCTCTCGTGGTATAATATAGTCCCACAAAATTGTTAGTATTTTCATCTTGAAAATCAACAAATGCTACAAATCAAGGCTTGGTTTATTATTTTTTTGTCTAGACTTTTGATGGATAAAAGTTAATAACATAGATTAAACTTAAAAGTATAGCATGCTAAATTTTTTCCCCCGGAAAACTTCTTGTTAAATGTTTACCATCAT
The DNA here is from genome assembly GCF_037893015.1 of Macrotis lagotis. Classification (NCBI taxonomy): domain Eukaryota; kingdom Metazoa; phylum Chordata; class Mammalia; order Peramelemorphia; family Peramelidae; genus Macrotis; species Macrotis lagotis. The sequence continues at coordinate 194,353,872 of NC_133666.1, forward strand.
ACCCCTGATTAATATATTCTCCTAAGAAGGAACCATCTAACTCAGTCTTGAAATGATCTTTGTAGCATTATCAATCCTTGTTCAGAATAATGCTAAACTACAGTTAAGAATATGCTCACTTGGGGAGTAGACAATTTTGTTTCCAAGATCAAATCATATTTAATTGGATTTTTGAAACATTTAAGACATCCAGAATTCCAAAAATGTTATACTCTAAGATGAGAGAAACTAGGGAGGAGTGACTTGATTTTAGAAGCTTTTGATTTTTCTCAGGCTTGGAAAACTGCAGGAATTTCATAATGTGGTTTCTGTGAACTGCTTGTCTTTGAAGTTAGCAGTTCAACAATTTCTCAGTTCTCATTGACTACAGTTCAACAGTATAAGTTCCCTGTTTGAATAGGTTAATATTTCCTATAGTTCTTCATTTTGCCACATTAGTAAAGTCATTTTAATGCCTTTATTATTTTTGTAAATAACATTATTGTGGTATATTTCTGCATTGATTTACCTATGAAGGGCTATTAAAACATAGCTATAGTTTCATCTAAATTAAAGCTGGGATAATAATAGCTGATATGCAGTGGTTGAGATTACATGTATAATATATCTTTATTATCATGAAGACCTTTAAGAAGACTCATGAATATATTTGTTTATACTTATAATTACAGTATTGGTAGTAGAAAAAAAAAGTGATTGATTTAAAAACATGCCAATCCAACCTTCTCAGGAGGAGAGGGAGAGGAGGAAAACATAGTACTTTTTATGGTGAAGATAATGAATTTCATGTTTAGGAAAGCATACATTTCAATCATATGATCATAAATATCATTTTTTACTTTTTTTATGCTAAAGTATTTGTAGTTTTTAAGTTACTTTAAGCCACATGGTCTTTTTTTGTTGTTTTGTTTTGTTTTAGAATGGTTTGAATTACCATAAGTTATTCTGGTACTAGGTAAGACATTAGATATATTTCTTATTATGTTTTTATGCTATGATTATAGAATTCTTGATTTTAACCAGAGTTGTGCTCTTATTATATTTTGGCAAAATTCGTTGGTACTTGAAGATAAATGGAATTGGAAATAAGGTTTTCTAAGCAACCTGAATCCTGTCAAAGAATAGACATATTCCTTTTCCATTGATAGAAGTATCCTGTGCTCTAAAATACATAAATGTCATCCTCTTTTTTAAGAGTAAATAAACTTCAATGTTTTCTTTTAAGGAAATAAAAAAGACGGCTGCAATGGTGTGATAATATTGATATGGCTAAATAAGAAAACCATTCAAGAGGCTGTACATATAAAATTACTACCTGGGAGCAGTGTTTCTTAACCTGTGACTTTGGAAGAACCTTTAGTTGTCAGAGGAAAATTGCTAATGGATTCAAATAATGACATTTGTCATTAAAAAGTCCCTTCACAATAAATAGGTTTGGAATTCATTGAGTCCTCTGGCTCTGTGTCACACTCACTGACTCTGACAACCTTCATTTCCTACTTAGCAAATCGAAGCTCGGTAGCTAGAGCCCCAGGAAGTTGTTAAAGCAATTAAAGGCTTCTGTCTCTCAGCACATTGCACGGTTACCATAGTATCCTCTGCCTCCAAGTCTTTACTGATGATGTCAGTATGCATACAGGGGTTATTCAGAGCAGCTACAACAGGATGATTCACCCCTCACCAAAGA